>NC_133397.1:108475913-108778943 GCF_047511655.1 Castor canadensis | reverse complement strand
ATAACCGAATTCACCCCCTCCCATCATTCTCTTTTAGCCCTTTCTCCCTCCATTCATGTAAAAGCTTCAACATGTCTCATTTTTCCATTTTCATACATGAGTACATAATAGAGAAAAGACCTTACTTGGTGTGTAAAATTCCAGTACAACTTAAAGATGGCCAACATTAAGGAAAAAATAAATAAAAGGAATCTGAATGTTAAATAGTAATATGGAAACAAATATGAACTATATGAACTATATTATAAGCTCATTAGCATCCTAGCTAACTTTTAAATTGCATTTATGAACTTAAAATAACACTAAAATTTATAATCCCATGCACTATCTTCTAAGCACTATAGGTTGCTAATTTATCCACGACTATCTTCTTACACACATGATCTGAACAAACCACTCAAAAATATTTTTGCCTCATACTCAACCACACAGCAAACTAGCCAGGCATAGGCAAAACAATGCAGATACATTGACATTCGCCTCCTTTATTCTGATCCACGTTCTCTCAAACCACTGGCTACTTTCTCCTACAAAAGGGCTCATAAGCTTTTTTTTCTTTTTGGCAGTACTGGAGTTTGAACTCACACTTGCTAGGCAGATGCTCTACCACCTGAGCCATACCCCAGTACTTTTTTATCATTTTTAGATAGGGTATTGTATTTTTTGCCTGGTGCTGGCTATGGACCCCAAACCTCCTACCAATGGCTCTAGTGTAGCTGAGATAAAAGGTGTGCTAACACTCCTGGCTTATTTGTTGAGATGGGGATCTCATGAACTTTTTGTCTCGGCTGGCCTGAAACTGCTCTTCTTCTAACTGGGATTACAGGCATAAGCCACCATACTCAGCAACTTTTTAAGGATAGTAAATATTGGGGTCACAAGTCATTCCATGTCTATTACAACTACTTGACTCTGCTGTTGTCATAAAGCAAGCAACCAAAGGTAGTATGTAAACAAACAGTTGTGGTTATGTTTCAAGAAAACTTCACTTATAAAAACAAGCCTTTCTCTTCCCTAAATTCTGTACTACAACAGTAATAAGCTGCCAGCAAGCCATAAATAAGTGAATGAGAGTTCACTTGCTCATCAACTCAGCTTTTAGGTAAATCCATTTAATGGACAAAGAAGAGAAAAATAGGCAAGAAACAGAAGTTTCAGAACTGGAACTGCTTTTAGCAATCATCTCAGTGATTATAAGACAAAACTTCTTTTAAAACATGCAAGGACCAAACACTTGAGATTATTCCGACAGTCCAAGTCTAGAATATAACCAACTTTTATTAAGCACTTCTACTGTTTAAAAATGATGAAACTGCGCTAGGTAAAATTTGTCTGTTACATAGCTAGGAAGTGGTGTTCAGCTCTTGGTCTGTTTAACTCCCAAGTCTTCGATTCAGTTACAGTTGTTCTTACAACTATGTGAGAAAATGTAATCTTGTCTGGTCCCAGAAAAGTCTAAACAGAGATGCACCCAAAATTTCCTTTCTACAAAATTCTTGCTTTGGACTATATCCTACAGCCAGTGTTGAAGAATAAGAGGCATTAAAAAGGACCTGGTTGAAATCTCAGGTCTTCTCATCTATTCCACCATCATGTAGTCCTACTATCCTAATCATTCAGTGTTCTTTACTTCTATTGCACTTATTTTATGGACACCAATGGTATAAAGTTGGTCTTTCAGGTGGTAACTGTTAGGAGGAAAGAGGGTACCAGAACTGAGAGAATTCTTAAAAATGGGGAGAAAAAAAGCAGCAGAAAGTGGAAATGCACAGAGCCATTCTGGAGATGAGAAAATCTCCACGGAACTCTACCTATTAAGGTACAATTTTTTTTTTTTAATTGGTGGCAATGGAGTCTAAACTCAGGGTTCTTGAGTTTGCCAGGCAGGCACTCTAGGAATTGGGAGCTTTTTTTTTTTTTTTTTTTGCAGCACTGGGGTTTGAACTGAGGGGCACACGCTTGCATGGGCTCTCCATCTGATCTCTGACTCCTGAGTAGTTAGGATTACAGGCCTGAGTCTCTGGTGCCCAGTCCTAGGAGTTGTTATATTTTGATTAAAGGACAGATAAACTCGTACAAATAAAAATATTTTTAAACCTGAAAACTGAATGGTTGCTAACGTAAATGACTAGTAAAAACTGTTAATGTTTGTTTACCATCATTCAACATTATATGCATTTTTTCAGTATGAGATTTTGTTCGTCTTTCTCTACAGTACTCAAATAGTGACTCTTATCAGTCATGTACTCACACAGTAGTCACCTGTTCACAATTTAAATTCAGACTGACCTTATTTCCAAGGAGCATAAAAATAAAAACCAAGCATGGGAGGAAGGGGAGTCCTTTCTTAATTCAGTTTGTAAGAAACTGGCAATGAATCTCATCATATTTTAAAATGTTGAAAGTGCTCATCAGAAAGTACAGCAAATCTCAGAACAATGGGACAGATTTGTGCTTACCTTCCTCCACAATCTCAATCATTCCTTGGTACTCAATCTGCGTTGGATCAACACCCCTCAGAGGGCGAATGACTTTACCAGAGTAGATGGTGGGATCAGCTTCCTCAGTAATGCCATTCACTGTAAGACAAATGCATGCATACCTCTTACTCAATTTCATTTAAACTCTATTCAACAGGGAAAAGAGAAAAAAAAAAAATGAGCACAAATGCAACCACAAGGAGATCTAGCTGCCTGCTATACTTGAAATGGGACAGGAGAACTTAAAAGTTCTATTCCTAGAATAACTGACTTCAAATATTTTGGTTTTTCCTTATTCTTGGCAGTACTAGGGTTTCAACTCAGGGCTTCACACTTGCTAGGCAGGCACTTAACTGCTTGAGCCACACCTCTAGCCCTTCCAAACTACCATTAAAATGCTTGATTTTACTAAATAAACTCAACTTGTTTAAGGAATTAGCCAGTATCCATGTTTAAAATATGCCCGCTCTTTCATTTTTTTTTTTGGTGGAACTGGGGTTTGAACTCAGGGCCTTGTGCTTGCAAAACAGGCACCTTACCACTTGAGCCATGCCACCAATCCTGCCCGCTCTTTCAAAGGAGACCAAATGTCACCTTTTTTAGTTAGGCCTTTCCTGGTCTCTAAAATGGAAAATCTCAATAGCTATGTACTTCTCTGATTTACCTTATAACATCTTTCCAAACAAACTGCATACAGTATTTTGTTCCTCTTGTCTGTCCAATTTTCCATCAAAAAAATAAGATCAACGTAGGCAGGAATTTATCTGTTCTCTTCAATACTGTATGTTATCTCTAATGACTAAAGCATATCATATACCTAGATAGTTAGGGAACTAAAATTAATGGTCTCAACTATCATTCTCTATGTCTCACCCAGAGAAAATGTTACTTTTGGAAATTCAGCTGAAAGCTGAAACTTAAGTTACTGCTTTTTAAATAGCTATTATTTTCTTTTCTGGGGGAATAGGGGTGATCCTGGGACATGGACTCAGGGCCCCAAGGTGCTCGAACACTGGAGAGACACCTTTAGGTTTGTTTCTTTTTTGGTGGTACTGGGGTGAGAACTTAGGGTGTTGTGCATAATAGGCAGGCACTTTACTGGTTGAGCTACACCTCCAGCTCTTTTTTCTCTGGTTGTTTTTGGATAGGGGTCTTGCTTTTCTGTCCAGGCTAGACTGGACTGTGATCCCCCTGTTTTATACCTTCTGCCATAGCTGAGTGACAGGTACAACCACCATCCCAGCCTTTATCAATTTACATGGGATCTCACAAGCTTTTTGCCCAGGCTGGCCTCAAACCACAATTCTCCTGATCTTGGCCTCCAAAGTAGCTCGGATTACAATGGTCATGAACCACAGTGTCCCACCTTTTAATTTCTCCCCCTACCACCAGAAGTGGGTGAGCATGGTGCTGGGGATCAAATCTAGGGCCTTGCACATGTCAGGCAAGTCCTCTACCACTCAGCTACTTCCGCAGTCTACATTTTTCATGAGACTCACTATTCTCTCAGTCTACTGGGGAAATGCCTTTCTCCGTAACTCCCTGAAGATTTATATGAATAGGAATTTACTTTTAAGAGAGACATTTAATGAAACAGACTGTTCACCCTAGAATTTTAGTAGCTCTAGGGTGGGAACAGACAACCTCCAATTTTAACAAGCAGCCGGGTTATGATACTGATCTGGATATCATGGCTGAGAATGACTGATGTAGAACTGGGTCTCGTCTTCCTTTCCCACCCCTATCCCTTATCTTCCAATGAAAGTATAGGATGAATAACAGAAGTCACATTTCATTACCTGAGTGAGTTTTGTTTACTTTTTCAGCACTAACTTTATTGCCTTTGCCTTTGGACAAGCTGTATTCGACCATGTCCCCCAGTTCCAGGCTATCGACATCACCAGAAAACTCACTAAAGGGAAAGGAAATGACATTTAAATAAGATAGTACCACAAACATCAACAATAACAAGTAGATTTTATTTCTTCTATAACATTCATGGCAAGTCTATTTCAGTTACACAGGTAATAAAGTGGTAGAGCCTGAACTCAAAACTGAATCTTCTAGTTCTAAGAAACCACACTCTTATTAACTAGTATGCCATACTGTGTACCAAATGCACAACTTTCTGGTACCAACATTTGTAACAAAGCAGTATTCTTTCACTGAAGCAGAAAGGCCTTATCTAATGTTCAAAGAAAGCACAGGCCTTTCTATCTTTGGCCACATTTTCTCTATATATATGTAGATGATTAACTTCAGTTTATACTTGTGATATTTTATCAATATGAAATCTGGGCTTCAAAAACTAGTAATTAGTTTTTTAAATTAATCTTTTAAATTCTAATGTAAAAAAAGAATGGATAATAAGCTGCAAGTGCCCAAAAGACAATCCTTACCTATAATGGAAAAAGATTTCCTTATCATGATTGGCTGTTTCAATAAATCCAAAATTATCTTTCAGAGTTGCCACATAACCCAAGAGCCTTTTGGAGCTGGAATTACGACCTAAGAGTCGCACACAAGTTGCAATCTGCTGTCCAGGCCTCTGTTTGTCACTAATACTAAATTCAACCTGTGAAAAATAAGAATGATCCTAATACCATACTCTGAAAATGAGACCTAAGACTCCTCCACACCATGTTTTCCACTTCAGATATCTTTACAATTGCTCTGATGAAATAAGATTTTTCACCGAAACACCTCTAATGTCTCATTCCATTTTGCACAAAAGATTAAGTTTTGTCCTTCAGTGTGTATTCCTGTAATGTTCTAATTTTTCTAACGGAGGGCTAGTATGAAAAAAAAATGAACAGCAATATAAAATCAGAGACTTTACTTTGATAATATTTCAATTAACTTTTAACTTTCTTACCAATATTAATATTTTTTTCTATGCTAGTGGATTTAAGCTAATCTTATCTAATGTTTAAATACAGATTCCTCAAAAAAACTGAGCTTGGAAAACCCAGTTTTAATGGAATGAGCTTTTAAATTGGAAAATTATCAAATATTAAACCTTTTTAAGTGCAAAATATACTTAGTCGAAACTTGATGAAATGTGATCAATCCTGCAGCATTTATTATTAAGATGACAACCTTTAAACCTTCCTCAAATAAGCAGAATTATCTTGCCTTATCTCCTATTTGAGGAGAAGTAGATCCTTCCACATCCTTGGCTTGAAAAGCAATTGTCAGTTTCACCCCACAATCATCATAAGCAATAATGCCATCCTCAGCCTCCTACAAAAAAGGTAGTCAGAATACAATGAAAATAGCCTCAATAACAAAAAGCAATATAAGTAACTATAGTTTTTAAGAGATCCTTAAACCAAAAAATTGGCAGAGCTATAGAAATTTCTTAAGTCTTGGCTTCTTTAAACAGTAACAATTTTTTGGGGGGAGGAGGGGAAAGAAATGGGATTGGGGTTTGACCCCAGGGTTTCATACGTGCAAAGCAGGTGCTCTACAGCTTGAGCCACACCTCCAGTTTATTTTGCATTGGTTATTTTGGAGATGGGGGTCTCAAGAACTATTTGCCCCAGAGGTTGTTCTTGAATCATGATCCTTCCAATCTCAGCCTCCAGAGTAGCTAGGATTACAGGCATAAGCCACCAGGGCCCAGTGTGAGATTATTTTTTATAAGGCCTTAACCCAAGAATGGCTCAATCTGCTGCCATTGGGTTCTTTAGTCTTAATCTAACTTTTGCTGATGAAGAGAAGTTATTGAAAACTTATAATACACTTAATTGTACAGTCCTCACAGCCAATCAGAAATTAAAGTGAGAGTATCATTTTCAAGTTGAGACTGAGTACAACATCAAGTCTTAGCATCCTCTACAGAAGTTAATATGCCTTCTTTACTATCCCACCACACCTCACATGGTGCTTTGGACACTATGTCAGTCACTACATGTACTAATGCACTGTAAGACCTAGCACAGCTCAAAGTACTTGATATAAAGTAGGTGATGAATTAACATGTGTATTAGTGATATACTAATATTTCCACAGTAACGTTTAAGAATTTGTTATGTCATACATACTATTACTTACTTAATAACTACATAAATTATATAATTTTTATGGTTTCAACATCATTTCTCTGGGGTTAATGTCCTTATCATTAATCTATCTTCTTTCCTAAGCTTCAGATCTTATATATGCAAAACCAATTCACTTCTATTTTTCTACAATTCATATTCCTCCTTTAACTGCTTATATAATGACTTACTGAACACATTATTAAATTTGTTATAGCAAAAGCATCTCCTTAATTACTCTTCCCCTCAGTCTTAGGAAGTTAACTAAACTTGACTGAGGTAGTCAGTAAAATGTTTCAGTAATTATTTCAAATTACTTGATGCTCCAGTGTCTCTCTGATGTACCTTCTCTTGTTTATATCCATTGTCTGTCTCTATATCAATAACTATCTTAACTATTAAGTAATTTCTTATTAATCTTCTCCATTTTCTGCCATCTTCCACCCCCTTTTAGGCTCCATAATAACTGACATTTTCCCAAAGCACAAACCTGATAGTACCCTCCAACAGAAAATCTTTTTCTTGGGAGTACAGAAGGTCTAAATTCTTTTGATAGTAATTATCATCTCCCTCCTCATCTAGCTGCAGTCTGATAGCTCATTTCCCCTATTCTCCCTCATCCAAAACAAAAAACTAGTTACTGCTGCTTTTTAAAGAAACACAATTTTTCCTGTACCTATTTTCTGTGAGAGTTCTTTTCATCCTATCTTTGCTTATTAAATGTTAACATCTTAGTGGAATCATCCCAGTTCTTCTCAGGTAGAATGAGAATTGCCAGCACACTCATTTGCTTTGATATTTTTTTGGGGCGGGGCAGGGGAGGAGGGGGGCGGCTCAAACCCGAGACCTCCTGAAGGTTACTCATGTGTTCTACCACTTCAGCTACATCCCCAATCCTTCTCATTGACTTTGAATTGCATTGTTTTATATTCTATTACATATTTCTATATAATGCTTTCAATTTGTTTTTACTTGAAAGTAGAACCTATCTTAAAACATCCTATCTCCTATATAGTGGATTTTTTCAATAATGTTTTAAGAAAATCTACCCAATATTGTAGTTTTAATCTGCTTAGAATACAAGGATCAACACTTCAAAGAACTATCCACCTAAAAATATGAATGATGCCAAGGTATGAAACCATGCTCTCATTACTTCAATGATAATATTACAGGGAACTCTTAAAGAGATAACACTCTATTATTGTGTGGATTCTATTACAAGGTGCTTGTTAGAAAAAATAAATACATATAAAATCATTTTCATCAAGTAAAACTTACCTTCTCTTTGCCTTTATTTGGGCTAGTGGTTTTAGGGTTAGAAAAAGTGGCTTCTTTTTCTACAGTGCCCAGAAAACGATGATCTGAATGGGAATGGAATGAAACTGTGCCCTTGGGAAGTTTTTTAATCCTAATAGCATGATTTCTTTGGGCAGAGAGCATATCCTATAAACGACAACACAAAATTAACTTTAAACCGGCAAATGAAGCATGAGAAAACCATTCCCCAAAACTTTTCTCCACCGTACTCACAGGAACCACAGTAAACTCTACTTCATCTGCAATATGGAGCTGGTTCCCATCTAGAATTTCACTGAAGTGGAAGAACATACGAGCATCGCGATCCACACACTTGATGAAACCAAAACCATCTCTCATGGCAGCAATCACACCCTGAAACCCAAGTAATATTTTCATGGTTGTGAAACTTGTCAAGTAAAGCAACATTTAAGTATGGAAGCACCATCAAGTTAAATTCATTAGGATTTCTTTCTTTTAACAATCCAAATGTTATATCCACATTTTGTATTTTTTTCACTGAAATACAAAGTTATTGTTCTCAATGAAGTAATTTAACCTCAGCAATTTTCTGAGACTTCTTAGCAGATACTCATGAGAAAAACTGTATTTAAATGTAAGCACATATGTACAATGTACTTCATAAAAGCCCAAGCCTTTTTATACAAAAAGTATTTTTTACAAATAACTTTCAGAAATTTCAAATATTTGTTGATAAACATTGCAGAAGTCATGACAAAAGCAACTCTCTAGTCTCAACCTCAAAAGTAAGTTTAGGCACAGAAAGGACCTAATATTTAAGCCAGAAGAATAAAACATAAGAAATACTTTCTTCATGTTTTCTTTCTTCTTACTTTAGGAAGAAGCTCTGTAAGAGCATTTTGTCTTAATTACCTTGAACATGGTAGACAGTCAATGTTTACTAGAATGAGCAGATTCTTATCAGTCTAGTTACAAAAGTATGTATTACATATTTACTATTGCAGAGATGATTATTCTGTAACTAGTTTTGAATGTGACCTACACAATATCGTGACATTTAATCCTTGCCAAGTCCTGATAACCAAGCTATTATAATCCGTACAGAAAGGTAGAGCCCTTCCTAAAAAAAAAAAAATCACACCCTCAGACCACCAAACTAAGTTAAAAGTGTCAAGTAAGATAAAAAGCAAGTGCCAAATAAGATTATTTCTCCAAAATCAAAGGTTAAACAAGTGTCAAATTTTAAATTTCATCAAGTATATCCAGTTTCACTGACAGCAATGACATATATAATGTAGAAGGTCTGGTCCCAAAAAGAACTATGTATTATGTCAGAGAAAGTCAGTCCACAAAAACGGAGTTTGTGAAGTAATTCTGGTACATGCCACTTGCAGACACTTGCTTATTAAAAAGAATTTGAAAAGCTCTACCATCATAAAACAAACCAGTGCATGACCAATTAGACCTTGTTCAATCTAGTGCTTACTAAATCTCTTAGAAAACAGATTGGGGAAATCGACTTTCTACTACAGTTGGTTTGAATCCTGTCACTAGTCCAAATATCTTAGCAATCATCCTGTGTAAATTTCTATTCTGAAGTTTTTTGCATGTATTTCCAAGATAACTGCAGATGCCAAATTCAGACTGACTCAAATACCTGTGGCTCTTCATTATCATAACAAGCCAACTTCCCCAACATGGTTATTATTACAAGACCTTTCAATTTAGTAGTACAAATTTGAACTTGACACTGGACCCTACATAGTAGATGCAAATCCAATAACTTAGATGCAGATCCAGTAACATCACTTACCATTTCTCTGGCTTCATTAGTGAACTGAAATGTATTTGATAGAACTTCTATGTTGGTTGCTCGTTCTAATTTGTCACGTCGGTCTGTTGAAATATTAAACCTAACATGGTCACCTTCCAGCAGGGTCACCTTGGATTTTGTATCTTTATCTCCAAAGGGAAGTTCTTTAGGAATCACAAAGTCAACTTTGATTCGTCCTGGTAATGGGTCATTCTGATGAGAAGGAAAAACGATTTTAGCTGGAGATTTCTCATCCTTCCTAGTTCTAAGTCAAACAAGAAGAACACACAGCAAACCCATGTTATTTATAATACACTTCCCAAGAGGGGAAAAAAGGTGTTGAAAATAAAGTCCATTTTGAAAGCTTCACGTTTCTATGGTCACATGACACAACAATACAATCACAACACTGCAATTAAGACTCTAAACTGTGATACTAAGTGATTTACTTAAACAATAGCATTCCCTGTCTTTTATATTCCATATTTCCTCAACAATGACACCACCCATCTCCTTATGCCCCCACATATGAAACAAATTGGGGGGGGTGTGGTGTGGAATTTGGAGAAGAGGAAACAAATTCATGTCCAAACTGCAGTCCAATTTATGAGTGGTTTTTTCCAATTTAACCAACAGTCATTCTGGCCTTTTCTCATCACCCAGTTAAAATATTCATGGATGTATCATTCATTAGTTTCTTTTTCTCTGCAGTACTAGAGATCAAATCCATAGCCTCAAGCATGCTACACACTCTACCACTGAAGCCACCCTCAGCCCCCATGAAGTTTCTCTTTTAAATTACTCATTATCAAGACACACTTATGTTTCACTATCATGTAATTACATTAATCACATGGAATAAAACTTCAGTATATCACACTGCACTTTTCTATTACCGATTTGGGGGGGAGGGAGGAATAACAGAGAACTCTCTTAAAAAAGACAACTTACCTGGTTTTTACTGGGTACTTTTGGGATAACTTTGGTTACGGTTCCTTCAAAATGTTCAATGCTGATATCTTCAAAAATGACTGTTCCTTGAGGCAATAGTCTGACATCTGTTGCAACTTCTTTACCCTAAATCAGGGATGGGGAGGGTGAGAGGGACAGGAATGACAGTGTAATTTTTAGTGTTTCTTAAAAATGTAATCTACTATTAATCTTAAAAAGTCAAAGATCAAGTTATTTAACCATCTTACATTTCTGTCCTTGATTGTGAATTCCACATCATCTCCAGGCTGTAAAGTTTCTAGGTCACCTTTAAATTCACTATAGTGAAAGAATATCTCCTTCACAACATCACCTCTTTCAATAAAGCCAAACGCCTCCTAAAGCAAAAACACCCCAAACCCATGAACATTATACCATACAATTTATAAATTTATGATCACAATATAAAAATTAAACTTTTTCATAAAATTATACTGCAGTCTAAACAATGTAACTTGGTTAAGTTAAAACATTAATAGTATCAATGAAAAGACACATAAAGAACATAGGAGGAGTATTTTACTCCCATCTCCTGTGTGGGGAGCAGGAAATGTTTCTATCACTTTTCCCCACTTCTCTCTACTTTATCCTGTTTAAACTAAAATAAATCCTTGCCAAAACTTAAAAAAAAAATTGCATTGCTAACCACACAATTTTATAGAGATTAGTTTTGAGGTTAACAGTGAAGTATGTTTTAAAGCAGAAGACAGGAAAAACAAGAAGACATAATGTAGTCAAAGAAAAAATGGAAAAATTTCAAATTTGTTGACACTTACCTTCATGGCACAAACTACTCCCTGACAGCGGGCTTGCTTCTTTTTCAATAGCATAATGTTACGAGCACTTACAGCACCAGTACTAGAAAGAAATGGGGCGGGGGCAGAGAATGGGTTAAAAAACAATGGCTTGTTAGGTTAGAAAAGGTGAGTCTAGAAAAACTAGTTTGGGTTATGGTATCTGATCGTTTTTATATAGCTTCATATGCAAAGGACTTTTGATCAAACTTGCTAGCATTCTAAATTTGCCATTCTTATATGGATCATTTTGAGACTTGTTTTTTAAAATGTATACTTGGGAGTCAGGCACTCATGGCTCACTCCTGTAATCCGAGCTACTCAGGAGGCAAGTGTTCAGGACGATCTGGTTCGAGGACAGTCCAGATAAATAGTTTGAGAGATCTTATCTCAAAACAGGGCTAGCAGAGTGGCTCAAGTTAGACTACCCGCCTAGCAAGCCAAGCAAGTGTGAGGCTCTGAGTTCAAGCCCCAAAACCGTCAAAAAAAAAAAAAAAAAGGTTACATGGTGTTCTACTCTGCTTTTCAATTCCAACAAAGACAAATTAAATGTTATCAAAGGCATCAAACACTAAAATTTCCAACAGTATTACTGAACAAATGTTTGTAAGTACTATGTGCTGTAAACTGAAGTACTGGTAACAGACGAATTTAGAGATGGTCTGTTACCAATGAAGTATAAATTTAGTAGCCCATCACAGTTGGATGCCAGCCCAGGCAAATAGTTCTTGAGATCCTATCTCAAAAATAACCAACAGGCGTAGGCAGTAGAATGCCTGCCTAGCCAAGCATGAGACTTTGAGTTCAAACCCTGGTACCACAAAAAAAAAAAAAAAAAAAAAAAAAAAAAAAATATATATATATATATATATATATATATATATATGTATATATGATTATATAAGACACAGCAGTGTTGTTGGTATAGTTGTTTTAAAAGTTGTAGACCAAACAATTATTTCCTTAATTCTTCATGAACAAATGGTAAACAAACTGTACTTTTTATTTAAAATACTTAACAGACTAACAAAACAGCAGAAAAATCCTCCTTGCCTTTGCAACTCACTACAGTGATTTCAATATTCTGCTATTTAAAAGCTGCGTGAATTTGGCAAGTAATTTAGTAAGAATTCATACTTCGTGCAACAGGTGAAGAAACAGATAATGCTCTTGTGAGGATAAAGAACTAAATATAAAAGCATTTAATGCAAATTGTTGGCAGGCACATATAAGCACTTCGTATATCCATGCTCACAACTCAACTTGCATCCTTATAGAATTCTAAGAGGTCTGATACAACTACTACTGCCCATATGCTTGAACTTTCCTTTCCATATGTTGCTGAAAAGTGCATTCCTAGAGCTTTTTCCAGCCTTACTTTTGCAGTGCTGGGGCTAGAACCCAAGTCTCACATATGTGGTAAGCACTCTTTCACTGAGCTACATCCTCAGCATTTGGTTTATGAGACAGAGTTATAATATGTAGTCCAGACTGGCCTGGAACTTGTGATTCTCCTGCCTCTGTCTCCACAGTGCAGGCATTACAGACATGTGCTAATACAACCAGCTCCAAACTTCCTACCCTTCTTGCATCTCTCATCTCTTTCACCCTAAAATAAAAATAATTATCCCTGGGCTTTTTAAACAACACATTCCTTAACTGCTTATGCTAATGGATTGAACAGCATTTCCCATTACTAGCTTCTAAGTCTCTGTGCTGTTCATGCAACTGTACATTTAATATTTCTAGAGTTGAAAACAGACATTTCCAACTCTAACTGCCAAAGTAAGCATAATTCTTTTTACACACTGAGTACTTTCTCCTTTATCTCCTTAGTCAACCATCTGTCCAATAGGCCAGGCAAGAAAAATAGCATTTGGAATTTGTAATTCCAATTATACCTCTATCTAATCAATTATTAAGCTTAATGATTTCATCTTCCCAATGTGGTTTGAGTTCTCTACCCTATACCCTGGCCTACCTATATTAGGTTCTCATCTTTCATGCTAACTTTCATATTGTATCACTAGACTACCTCTAGTCTAGAGCATCACTACTTTCCAAAAGTCTACCATCTACCCCATTTACAAAGATCTAAATCAATCCCTCCTTGTATTAAATTATGTGAAGATTCCTATAATGATGGTATAGAGTACAAACTTCATGTTCCTACAATCAAATCAGTTCAGTCATCTCAAACTTTTAGCTATTTCCCCAAACCTGTCATAATATACTTCCTCTGCCCAAAATGCTTCTCATTTCCCTATGACTTCTCTTTGTTCCCTCAAAATAACCTCAAGCACTGCTACTTTTCTAAACTCTTCAATGACCTCTAGAACAACGTGAAAATTGACCGTGTTTTAATCACCTTAAACAGTGCCTATCACAGACTACTCAGAATGTCAAATATTCAGCTGATGAATAAAAAGTTCAAAAGGCATGAAACTATTCAGATTTGCATGTTAGGTTGTAACCTCACTTTGTATTTTGTAATGTAAAAACAACAGTATAAGTAGGGTGGAAAAAATTTGAAAAGAACTTACTGGCTGCTGGAGTGGCTCAAGTGGTAGAGTGTCTGCCTAGCAGTGTGAAACCCTGAGTTCAAACCCCAGTACAGCCACAAAAAAAAAAAAAGAACAGAACTTACTGTTTATTGTTATCGATTACAAAGTTTATTTTATCTCCGGTTTCAAGCTGAACATTCCCTTCAACATCTTCTGGGGTGTAAGTCAGATAGAACACTTCCTGTGAATTAACAAGTTATTATTATTATCTTGGCAGGATGCATAGTCACTGTATACTGTGATTTACTTAAATACTTAAACTGGTGGCATTTTAAAGTCAAATTTCTTAAAATTATATACTTTATGATAAGTTGTTTTATTCATATAAACACACTTCCCCCTCCATGGTGCTGATGACTTCTGGGAGTCCACAGCTGAGCAGCAATCCAACTTCAAAAAGCTTACACACGTGGAAGCATTTGCCCAGAGACTGTAGTTACATTTCAAAAAGACAGTTTTTACATAAGGCATTCCAAACAAAAAAGGTGGAGTTAGTGTTTAAAAGGAACCAGAAATAAATCCCCCCACCCACAACCCCCCAAAAAGTGATTTAAAGGAGCATTTTTACCTTAATGTTCTAACTAAGGTCACACTTGGGCAAGCTAACACACTTGGAAGTCCTATGGATTTTTTTCTTTTTAAATTTTTTGATTATGCTGCACTTGAAGTCTCTTAGAAACCAAATTTAAAACTGATTTTAGCAACTAGCTTACGTTTTCTACTTTGAATTTCAATGTACGCTTATAGATCACATGGTGGATCAGGCAAAGGTTTAAGAAAAATACACAAGTTTACCCCATTACGTTCGTAGCATACACTCCCTGTTGGACTCTGACCCGGGGCAGCTGGAGATTTACTCTCTAAGTTGTGAGGAACAGCGCACACAACCTACCAGTCAAAAAAAAAAAAATTTCCATTGCTAATCATTTCAGGAGCAGCACTGTGCAATATAAACTGAATTTTAATATCCTCTATCCTATACACAGGGATGCATTTTAATATGATCCACAAGAGGATGCCATGCTGCCAAGTTTCAAACTTACAGTATGTAAACTGACTGTAAGTACAGACTTAGGGTTATATGTAAAACCCAAACTGAGTCTTGACCATATTTTTATTTTAGGTCAAGAAATGCCAGTGCTTCTGATATAATTTTAAAATAGTAATCTTTATATACTATAGCTTTCTTCCGTGCAAACTGAGGAGATGGGGAAAATCTTCCTTTTCTAATGTGAAAGATATGCAAATGCAGGGCCCTAAGAAAATACAAAGCATCAAAGTCACTAACTTGTCCATTCATTCGTTCTTCAGGATGGGTTTCTGGTTTTATCTTCACCAGTTTAATAGCAATGGGTTTCCCAGTCCGCCGGTCAGATGACACTTCGAATTCAACATCATCTAAAATAAAGAATGTGTTATGTTTGTTGGACTAATATTTGCAAAGTGGTATCTCACTCCTGAGCTCTTATTCAGGGAGAATTTGAGTTGCTTTAGACCAGTGGTTCAAGGTGTGGTCCCTGGACCAGCAGTACCAACATTACCTGGGAGCTTAGTAGAAATGCCAATTTTTGGGCCTCACTCCAGACCTATGCAAAGACAAACTCTGGGGATCAAGTTGGTTTAACAAGCCATCCAGGTAATTCTGATACACAAATGTTTCAGAACCACTGCCTTAACTAAGATAGTCATATATTAAATCTTACTTTTCACAGTACTTATACATACTACAAATGAGGCAATAAAAAGGCAAGTTTTTCTTTTGACCTCTTTGTTCTTCAGTTTCTTTATCAGTAAAGTAAGAATAATTCCTAACTAAAAGGCTCTCTGTGAAAATTAACCTAAACAATGCTTTAGGTACAATAGCATGTACCTACATCATTTGACAACCCAAATACTCAGATTAGCCATGACTCTAACTCCTTTCTTAAAAATGTTTTTTGAAAAATACAGAGATCTCATGACTTCAGTCCTTTAAATTTTCCAAGCATCTACTGTAAAAATACTCAACGATATCAATTAGCCTTTCAATACCTCAAGGAAACTACTACAATAGATATTCGGATTCTGCAATACAAACTTCAGTAACTGGTACAACTAAAAGGCAAATTCTTATTCTTTGACTTAAATACTTTTTGAAAAGCACTCTCATGAGCAAGATGACATGCAAGAGAAATTTTAAAGTAAAAATGACAGATTACCTCCTACTTTTAAGTCCTGCAGGTTGCCATTATATTGTGAACAGTGGAAGAAAAGTCTAGCTTGACGTTCTGAACACTGAATAAATCCATAAGAGGTTAGCAGTTTTTCAATAACCCCAGTTTCACGCAGTGCTGCTGAAGTACCATTGGGGTACCCATTATGTCCATTGTTGTGGAGAAGGTTTGGATCAAAGCTCATCTGTTTTTAAAAGAGAAAGAACTCAATATATAAAGATTTGTCCTTTAGCTCCATAGTACAGTAAGTCTAAATGACAAGTCACTGAATCTTCACTTTTTAAAAAGGCAAAGAAAATAAGGGGAAAATAGATAAAAGGAAGATTATGGGCTTTTATTTCTGAAATGTTAATTAAGCTAATAAAACATTTGAGAGGAAAAAAATTATTCTGGGGAAGGAACCGCCCTGGATAGAATTTTCACTTACCAGACAAAACAGAATTTCTGGAGCTTAAAATTAAGGTCAAGCAACTACATTAATAAAAGTTGCCTTTATGCTAACTCTAAATTACCAAAAAAAAATTTCAGAATAAATAATTCAAGAGATGGTAACCCCAAAGTACCAAGACTTCCTCAGTTGACTTGCAAGCACTTATCTTAAAGACATTAGTAGAGTTTAGTATAATAAAACAAACTTTCTATGCAATACTTAATTAAAACTACAAACAAATCACAAATCCAAAGTGAGTTAGAAAACTGAAAGACAGGGCCGGGCACCAGTGGTTCATGCCTGTAATCCTAGCGACTCAGGAGGCAGAGATCAGGAGGATCAAGTTTTGAAGCCAGCCTGGGCAAATAGTTTGAGACCCTATCTCGAAAACCCTGAGTTCAAGCCCCAGTACCACAAAAATAAATAAACAAAAACTGCAAGAAAAATTCTTCTATTCTGGTAGTGTCCAATCACGTCACAAGTACATTTAAAAAACCTTTTCACCTGAAAGAAACTATTTACCTTTCAGACACTAATGAAATCTCTAAATAATGTCATCTGTTGATATGATTCACTTCTAAGATCAGATAAATCAAAAGAAAACTTTTTTTTGGGGGGAGGGGGGTACTGGGGTTTGAACTCAGGGGCTCAGGCTTGCTTGGTAGGTACCCTACCACTTGAGCCACACTGCCAGCCCTTTTTTTGTATTAGGTATTTTTAGATAGAGTCTCTTGAATATATGCCCGGGCTGGCCTTGAACTGTGATCCTCCTGATCTTTGCTTCTCAAGTAGCTACTTTAATAGGGGTGAACCAGCAGTGCCGGGCTGAAAAAGGTGCTATCTAAATGCAATACAATATAATCTGTTTAGGCCAAATACTATCTCCATGGCTATTTAATTTTTTAGTACAAACATAAAAAAGAATTATTTTCAAAGTTTAAATGAAACATAAAATAGGACAAAAACCATGGCAAAGGCTAGGGGAATAATTTTACTACAGCAGTGACATCTCCCAATCTTTACAATTACTTTTAGACCTGTGCATTTAAATTTTGATTTATAAGCATTTTCATTTAAGTGAAATATTGGGTAATATGAAAGTAGTATTACATTATCCCCATTTTACTAATGAGGAAACAGCACAGAGAGGTTAAATCACTTGCTGAAATGAAATGGTAGATGATTCAAACCAAGGTCTACCTTCACAGGATGGGTTCAAAACCAGGGCTTCTTAAACTTAAAAGTCACCTGGCAATATGGCTGAAATACAAAGTCACATTCAGTGAGGGCAGGGGTTTGAGATCCTCCATTTCTAGTAAGACCCAAGGTAATACCAATGTTTTTGACTCTTGGACATACTTTGAACAGCAAGATAACTCAAGTTATCTTTCAAAATTCAAGGTGAAAAGAAATGCTTAGGTAAGTTGTGAGGTGAGTCTGCAGGGCATTTTAACCAGAGTAAGTCATGCTATTAACACAAAGATAAGCTGGGATCATTGCTTTCCTGACTTACAGATCTCTGATACGTGGGGGTCCTCTTTTGTTTTTTAGTCCCAGATGAGGTAGAAGATGAAGATAAAGGTAAAGAAAGTGAAGGAGGGGGTGGAGGAGCTGATGACACAGTAAATATGTTCTCCATTTCAAACAGCTGTGGTAACATAGCATAATGTTTATAACTATGATTAATAACAATTTAACACATTTGGCATGCAACCTGCATTATTTATTAGGCTACTTTAGCAAAATATAATTCGTGTAGTCGGATTTCTATTATTTAGGAAATGCATAGCATTAGGTTAAACTGAAAGGTATTTTAAATACATTAAACAGGGTTGGCAGAGTGGCTCAAGTGGTAGATGCCTGCCTAGCAAGCATGAGGCCCTGAGTTTGAATCTCAGTACTGCCAAAAAAAAAAAGAAACTTTCTATGTATCAAATACATTAAATAATCCAACCCCATGTTAGCCACAAGTTTTGAAATGTCATAAACACTCTAGTGGTTGGGAGTGAGACTATTCAGCTCAACAATTTTATATAAAATGTAGCATTTTCAATTACTGGTCTCCCTAAAGGTACACACAGATAGTCCAAAAGGGGTGTGGGAAGAAAGTATCAGAACTACATCTTTGCCTAGAGATAAAAGTTAGCTTTTATGAATATTTACTATGTATTTACAGTAGAAGCCTGAGTTGGTATCTCGTATGGTCACAGGTCTCATATTACCCAAACTGGATAACCCCATCAGAGGCTGACCGCAAAGCCTTCTTAATTGTTTCCTTTCTCAGCATATTATAGTTTAAATGTTCAGCTAAGTGGCCATGTAAATTTAATTACCTAGCTTAACTATCTTCACAGATAAATGGTTGAAAAATATTTTTGCAGAAGAAATGAACCAAGCCTTGTATGCACATATGAATAATAAAAGAAAAATGAAAAAAAAAAAAAAAAAGAAAAATATTTTTGCAGAAACTTAGAAAACAAAGCAAGCACAGGTGAAGAGCACAGTTGACACTCTATTCCAAGTACTAGTTATTCAACCTCTTTTTGAAAGAAATGACTAATTAATGTGATCTAACAAGTATGCCAAAAAGTTAAGACCGAGACTATAGTATGGACTTGTGTATGTGCAATAAAACACACTACATGTATATTGTCCCTGAGATTCAGGATAGTATTTAGAAAAAAAATTTTTTAAATTATTTCTCCAGAGAGCAATGTATGTAGCGAAAAAGTTAACAGGAAACTATTTTCATAATATTGCTTTTCTCTTCTTTGTGCTCTTTATTTCTAACACTGTTTTACAAATACACATATTGACAATCTATGTTTTTAATTAAGCTTGAGGACTATTATTAGACAACTGATTTAGATCATAACTTTCAAAGCTGTGCTTTTTACATACTTTAGACCACAGTCTTCCTATATAAATAAAAAACCAACTATATGATCTGTAATACAAAAACCAGAAAGCTGCAAAAAAAACCAAAACCAAAAACCCCACTCATTGTCCAGTCTCTATTTCTGCCAGGTAGGAAATAAGAATCCCATGTTTCTCCCCAAGGGGAAACATTAACCAGTCAAAAGGGACCAGAGTTAGCATTTTCTTCTAAGACTTGCTCTCTAATAAGGGGTATTGGAATTTAGGCTGTACTGCTCGAGTCTTATCTCACCCCTAAAATGTATACCAAAGCTGGGTGCTGGTGGCTCATGCCTGTAATCCTAGCTACTCAGGAGGCAGAGATCAAGAGGATTTGAAGCCAGTCTGGGCAAATAGTTCACAAGACCCTATTTCAAAAATACCCATCACAAAAAGGGCTGGCAGAGTGGCTCAAGGGGAAGACCTTGAGCTCAAGCCCCAGTACCACAAACAAAACACCAAAATAGAATTAAAAAAATCCTCACAGTATCTTTGCTGACTTGAGCTCTTTTATTTTTCAAGAGAAGACAATACCATTCAAACAACTTTAGATATGGCAATATGTTAACACTTGTCAAAGAATTCCTAATAAATTGGCTGAACTGTATTTTTATGGCATTATAAATTACTTCTTCACCAGCACCACCAAATACCTTTTAAGAAATGCCATTAAACAAAATGCAAGTTATTACAAAACAATCAGATCAAGCAGAAGATCAATGGACAAAGTAAGTTCAATAAAAGAGTAAGACAAAGAAAGAACCAGTAAGTAAACATTATTTGGCTTTAAAAAAAAAAAGGGGGGGGAAACAACTTCCCACAAATCACTTGCTTCATAGCATATCAAAACATAATCCAAAATGGAATAAATTAAATGCCTTAATTACTAAAAGCAGATGTGTGTCTTTTCAACAATGGAAGAGGGACTTCTAGATTTGAAACCAACTGAAAAAATTGTGAAAGATGCTTGATTATATAAAAACTACAAGCGTTTATAATTACCTAAGGAAAATGAACAAATATTGGTATAATAATAAAGAATTTAAATAACTCTGTAGAATTACCAGAATATATGCTTCTTGAAGGCTGTTACTTTTTGTTCACAGCTAAATCGCTAGAGTCTACGTAAGTAGTGCTTGGCATATTTATGAGTACAAACACTCATTTGTTGAATTACTAAAAGATACTAAGACAAATGAACAAACTAATGAATTAATTTTGAAGACCATTCATTAAATATTAAAAATACAAAAAAAATTTGAAACATCAGAAATATGAAAAAAACCCTTCAATTCTGGAAATAAGAAAATCCAGGTAAGGGCTAGAAAGGCTCACATTCTTAACCACTGTCTTATTCATTCACCCAGAACCTGAATGCCTACAATGTATCAGTACTTAAGGACAGTTTCATCCACACAGGAGTAAACACAAGTTATATAAACTTTCTACCCTTTTCTATATACTTACTTTTAAAACTAAAGAAGTCATTAACAAAACTAATCATAAACATTTTGGGGGGGGTGGTACTGGAGTTTGAACACAGGGCTTCACTTGCAAAGCAAAAGCTCTACAACTTGAGCCACACCTCCAAGCCCTTAATTTTAATAAAAGCAGAACTGGAAAGAATCACAGATGAAATTTACACTTCACTCTTAATGCAAGATATCCCTAAAGAACAGAAGTCAAAAGACTACTTTTGAGTCCTGGTTCTCAAGTACAGTTACAGTTACTTTCCCTGGGATTGTTTCCTTAAATGTAAAGCCATATTCTAACGAATTCCGAGTTCCCTTAAAAAATAAATATTCTATGTTTGCAATTTCATTCTATACCTCTGGGGGAAAACTGTTTTCCTACCCTAGTCTGCTTGACCTTTACTGACAAAGAACTGCTAAGAAAAGGTAGTTTATTTCACTCAAAGGCAGTTTTAGAAAAGTTCTGCATTCCTAATCTAAGCTTATCTTCCCTTGTCTAAGGCCTACTACCACCCTGAATGTGACCTGACTCATCTAAACTCATCTACTATAACTTCCATGTTTTCTTTCAGCTTCTTGAATGCAGTATTTTCATGCTAACTATTCTTTCTGGATAGATCCTAAATAACTAATCCTTAAAGTGCATTTCCCTGCTATTTTTATTGTACCATGACCAACAGAGTACTGAGTGATTATTTCTCTTGATTCTGCAGACTGAGGTTTTATTAACTTTGTATATATTTTTAAAAAAATCCTCCATATAGTTTAACAAACTACATTAGTGAAATCTGGCTCTAAACATAGTACTTCTATAATCCATCATTTTTTTCCTAATAACTATAACCTACTGCTTTTTCTTTTGTTTTTTGGTAATACTGGGGTTTGAACTCAGGGCTTTACACTTGCTTGGCAAGAGTTCTACTGCTTGAGCAACTCCACCAGCCCTAACCTACTGTTTAACTACTTTTGCTGGTTAATCTGGATTTCCAACTTAAAGAAATTAATTTTAAATTATTTTAAAAGTTTGTAGTCTTTCAGTCATTCTTTGTCCTATACTAATATCCATCTTAAGTGTTGTTGGGATGGTTACACAAGTTACTTCATATAAAAAGCCTAAAATAACTGCTTGGTATATAAGTACTCACTATCTACTTATTACTGGGTCTTTGGAAAAAAATAGAGCAAGGAAGAATCAGGCACATATACCTAGAGACCTTTCTAAAATCAGTCTGTCAGTCAATGCCTTTTAATAATTTATTACCCAAACAACATTTCTCCATACTGACTATTATAAGATATTCTGTCAAACATCCTTACTGAAATGTCTTTCTTAGTTTTTACTTATTGGCTCCTAGATTTTGCTAAGATGGGGAGAGCAAGTTCATAGTTTTGTTGACTTTGAAAAATTAGGACATTTTCCCTACCAAACAAATTTTTCTTTTTTTTTTTTTTTTTTTTTTTGGTGGTACTGGGGTTTGAATTCAGGTGTTCTACTATTTAAGCGACTCTGCCAGCCCTCAAATAAATTTTTCGTGTTTTTCTTTCTTGCCATTTTAGGGCTAATTCTATTCTTCTGTATTTATTCATTCATAATTATATACTACTTCTAACACTTTTACAAAAAATCCTTTAAAACCTGGGGTTCTGTTGCATTACCAAATCTGTTTCCTTATCTGTACCCCTTTCGATGGGAACGTTTCACAGCTATATAATTAGAGCATGTTTGGTAGCCAGTATCCTCTGCCTCAACTGCTGCAGCTTGTTCCCAAGTATGTACATAACTAAAGTTTTAGACAGCAATGACTAAATAAGGGCGTCCTTATTTATATATTAAAAATGTTCATGTAGCAAATATTCAGAATATAAAGATTGGTTAAACAAAAAAACCTGTAATAGAAGCATTTATAACTACTCTTTTGTACCACACTCCCCCCACCTTTTTTTGAATAGTCTCCCTGTTTTGCTCAGGCTGGTCTTGTGGGCTCAAGTGATTCTTCTGCCTCCCTAGTAGCTGAACTACAGGTGCATGCTACGACACCAAGCCTCTTTTACCCTTTTGAATCATAAATATAAAACTGTAATTTCAATTTAGTCTATCTTCTTCATCTAATCAAACAGAAATCACAGTCTAAAAATATTTTTAAAAATCAAATGAAATACAAACAGAAATGGTGTATGATATAATTATCTTAAAACTAATTATTGTTTATAGAAATAAATTAATTGGTACCCCTGGCAGTTTTCATTTTCAGTTGTTACAGAATAATTTTCGTCCACAATGAAGACACAAACACAACCTTTCAATAAATCAGATATAGGCCAAATGCTTTCTGAGATGAAGTTTTAATGATTTCTTTCTGAATCCCAAGCCTTTATTTCTATTTATTTTAGAAAATCCAGCATTTAATGATTAAAAAGGAAATGCTTAGGTGGGCGCTGGGGCTCACACCTATAATCCTAGCTACTCAAGAGGCAGAGATTAGGATGATCGAGGTTCGAAGTCTATCATGGCAAATAGCTTGAGAGACCCTATCTTGAAAAAACCTATCACAAAAGGGCTGTTGGTATGGCTCAAGGTAAAGGCCCTGAGTTCAAATTCTAGCAACACACACACACACACACACACACACACACACACACACACACACAAAGTGCTCTTCATAATCCTAACCCAAAGATAGCTACTGTTTAACATTCCATAAGCATACTGCCTTCAATTTCAGATTATCATCTAATAACACAATAGATTTCCACAATGTATTTCAAATTTCAACAAGTTTCCACCCAACCTTCCCTATTTCTGTGAACAACAGGTTTCTAGCTTGGACAGTTGCATAGACTAAGTCATTCTCTCTAGGCTTATCTTCACATTCCATTGGTCACTAAGACTTCCTTCTTACCATTAGAATAACTAATATTTATCCTCTTCTCTATCAATACACTATCATTTATATCTTTAGTCTATCCACTGTTTTTAAAAGATCTTTCAAGGCCAGGTGCCAGTGGCTTATGCCTATAATCCTAGGCTGAGATTGGAAGGTTAATGGTTCAAGGCCAGCCTGGGCAAATAGTTTGTGAGATACCATCTCTAAAATAAGCAGAGCAAAAATAGACTGAAGGTGTGGCTCAAGAATAGAGTGACTGCTTTGCAAATGTAAAGCCTTGAGTTCAAACCCCAGTCCAACAAAAACAAAACAAAAAATTTTCCAACTTATTCCTCAAATATAAATTATTTCATACATATTAATTTTAAATTAATATTTTATATTATACATTTGAACTTATTATCAGATATAAGATCTCAAATAATTATTTTCAAATTTATGTTGGTTTTAAACTACTTTAAACTCTAAAGCAATAAAGCTATATCACACTTGTAAAACAAAATCCATTAAGCCCTTGCCAATAAACCATCTGATGGTTCCTCTACAGAATATAGCCAAATATACTGGGCCCTTCAAAATGTGGATCCAGTAAGCCTTGCTGTCCAGTTACTCTCCCCACCCCACAAAATTGTATTCTCTACTCTATTCCACAATAACTATTCAATACACATGTTAATTTTCTAATTCTGTTACTTTTGTATTTCTACCAAAAGACTCTTCTCCCTCTTAAAGTGATACTCTCATCTTCAAATATCCTTCCCTCCAAGGCAACTGCTCCTTCAGTTACATTCTTATTACCTTGAGAAGTTCCTCTCTTTCGCCTTTATTAAACTGTAGTATTTTGTAATGAGGTGCTCTGAATCATAAGCCCATTAACACCTTATTCATTTGTTGTTACATTCAAACACAAGCAATGCTTAACAATACAGTGAGCATGTGAACCATCCATTCATAAATCTGCAGTAAATGGCAGTCAGTGGCAGCATGTAAGTACTGGACGGCTCCTCACTCACAAAGCTAACACTGGAAAGCGTGAGAAGAAATATGTCAGTACCAAAATAACACCTAGGTTTCAAAGACTTCTGTACAAAGACTACAATGGCTTATCTATTTGAAACTTCTAAGTAGTACAAATGAAGCTTCTCTAAGAGACTAATTAATCAAGAGACTGGCATGTATTAATATAATATTTTGTGATAAATCCTAGTTCTGAACATAAATACTGTCCTATCTAACAAGAGGCAATCAATTAATCTAGTATTAATATTTTTATACTAAGTAATTGCGAATATAAAAATTAGAGACTAAGATTTTACATATGGCCAAATAATTAGGAAATTCAGAATTACAGTATGGGGTTTGAACTATGGACCTTGTGCTTTATGATTGATTCTAAACAAAAGAAAACTACAAACTTACCTCGCAGTGATAATCTAATATTGCACTTTCAGTAGTATTTGCTGATTCTTCTTTTTCAGCACAAGTTTCAAAGGATGAAAGTTGCTAGTATTAAAAAAAAAGAGCGAGAGAAAATGATCTACCAAGCTAATAAAGAATACGACTGCTGCTGCACCAGGCAATCTCACAGTACAGCACTGAAGAAAACAAAGACTACTAGCAGCGTTGGGAAGTGCTCTTTCAAAGCTGTTGAGTAGGCACAAACTTCTTGTTTCAGATCAAGTGTTGTGTCTTCAACTTAAGTGTACTCTTCTTTGGTCTTGTTGGTTGTTACGAGGTTTGTTCCTTGCCTGATCTGAACTTGAAGCAGCAGTTTCAGGTGGTAAAGTCTGTTCTGTTACACTTCATACTAGAGGCAAAAAAACGAAGACATTAAGTATAACATACATAACAGAATTAGGAACAGAGGGTGGGAAGAGGGACAAATTTGTAATCAACTTAGAATTACTGGGTAATATAGGAAACTTGGGAGGCACTCTCATTCGACAGTACTCGAGAAATTATTCAAGCAACTATAACCACCTTTTCTGGCATCACACACGCAAGACCTCAAACTATTCCAGAACTTACTGACCTCCCATCCCAAATAAGCTGGAAGCTACAAAGCATGATATTCAACTTAGTACAAAGCATTTCAAAGGCATCTAACACTGGTTTTTTTGAAAATAGAAAAAGAGTTTACAATCTCTTTAATGGGATTTTGTAATCCCATTAGAGTTTATAATCTTGCTGAGTTACACTTGGGAGAAAAAACAGAATGTAGAACAAAATGTCAAAAATTAATTCCCTCAGCTAATATCTGGATATCTACATGTCACATAATATACTAGAAATATGCCAGATACTGGCGGCTCACACCTGTAATCCTAGCTACTTGGGAGGCTGAGATCAGGAAGATCAAGGTTCGAGGCTAGCCCAGGCAAACAGTTTGGATATAACCAAAGCAACGTTAACTCTGGAATTAAAAAATGAAAGAGAGAGTGTAAAATAGGTACAGTGTGTGTATGTGGGGGGGCCCTTGTGGGAGGGAGAGGAAGAAGGAATGGAGATGAAGTTGAGGGAATATGGTCCATAGGATTCATATACATATATGAAACAGAAATGATGAAACCTCTTGCAATTGCTTTAAGTGAAGAGCAGGGAGAGTGTTGTGTGGGGGATATGGTAGGGGTAATTTTACCCAATGTGTACACGGTTAAGGCAATGAAGCCCCCTGTACAACAAATATATGCTAATAAAAATGAAAAATGTAAAAAACAAAACCCCAAAATAACCAGATCAAAATGGACTGGAGGCATGGCCCAAGCAGTAGAGCACAAGCCTGGAGTTCAAACCTCAGTTCCACCAATAAATAAACAAATAAATAAATAAATAAATATCCAACCTACCTAAAAATACTACTTATTATTCACTACTATATATAAGCATCAAAGCATCATGGTGAGCACAGATAAGTAAGACAAAGAATTTGAGATGAACCTGGGGGGCGGGGGAGAAGGCAAATTCTAGAACAAAATAAACAGCTGAGTGCTGTAGGCACAAAATATCACATAAGCCAAGCCAAAATATGCCACTAAGTTCTAAGTTCCTTGAGAACAGAAACCACGTATTATAAAATTTTCCTAAGCCTGGCATCAAGGAAGGTTCTCTGAATGGCTATGGCAACAAGTGTGGCTTGCTTCAGAGGAAATCAACAGGACAGCCTGGCTAGAAGAGAGAGCTGGGGGTGGAAAGCAGATATGTGGTGTGACAGGTGTAATGGAACCAAATAACACTTTAACTTAATACAACAGGAAACAGAGCCTTAGTTCTTAGTGAAAAAATGGTATTAGTTAAAATCCTATGAGAGACTTAGTGAAGGAAACGAATCTCATTTGAGCTGTTATAGTAAATAGATGAAAATGTCTATAGAAGAGAAATATATTTAAAAAAACTTTTTAAACCACAGAATCGTTTTACACTACTTGCAAAATAATGATTTTTTTGGTACTGACTCCAACATTAACTCTCCCTGTTGACTTTTTTTTTAAGACAGGGTCTAGCTAGGAATGGTGGCTCTTTTCCGTATCTAACATTTCATAACTTTATACTGTTGCTATAAGTATCAAATATTGCTCAGTGGTGTAGAGTCCATGCTTAGTATGTGCAAGGCCCTGGATTCTACCTCCAGAAAGAAAAAACTAAAATGCTACCCATCTGCTTTTTCAACTTCACTTTGATCATCCTCCTATTCCAACTAGAGGAGTCTTAATGCAACAGTTCTCCAACCACTTGGAAGCTTTAAATATCTACTCCCAGTCTTCTCTTGGAGTAATGTACCTTGAGGCTTGAGGCTGGGCCTCTTCTTTAACTATCTTGATTATTCCCTTTCCATTTCCATACCCAGTATTTCAAGCCTTATTAGTATTTCCCTAAAAGTATCTTATGTATTCATCTCTTCTCCAAAAGGCAAGAGTCCAATAAACAAACTTGCCAGCTTCTCCTGCTGACCTTTTCCATCTTGTCACACACCACTGCCAGACTGACCTATGAAAAATTCCAATTTCATCAGGGTGCTGTGCCAAGCACCTGTAGTCCCACCTACTCAGGAGGCTGAAGTAGGCTCCCTCAAGCCCAGGAGTTCAAAGCTAGCCTGGACAACATAGTAAGGCCATATCTCAAAATAAACAAACAAATAAATAAAACCTTGTGGTTTTTTCCCAGCACTCCAGATGGAGGTTCTTAATCCCGACTATCCTCCGGACTCAACCACATGTGCAACTTTAAAAAAAAAATAATAATGGGGCTGGCAGAGTGGTCATGCCTGTAATCCTAGCTATTTGGGATGCTGAGATTGGGAAGATCGCAGTTAGAGGTCAGCCTGGACAAATAGTTTTTGAGACTTTATCACCAAAATAACCACAGCAAAATGGATTGGAGGTGTGGTTCAAGTGGTAGAGTGTCTGCTTTTATATAAAGCCCTGAGTTCAAACTCCAGACCCACCAAAAAAAATTCCATGAAGCCTAGGTCCCAGAGAGAGATTAAACTAAATTTACTAGCTAGGTTAGGTCTCAAGCATGGCATATTGTCTGCACATTCTCTCTCCCAACATGTTTCTCACTTGCATCCCCGGGGTTAAAAACCACCATTCAAGCCTGGTGCTGGCGGCTCACACCTGTAATTCTAGCTACTTGGGAGGCTGGGATCAGGACGACTGCAATTCAAGGCCAGCCCCAGCAACTAGTTCTCGAGACCCCCATTTCCAAAAATAGCCAGAACAAAATGGGCTGGAGGTCTGGCTCAAGCAGTACAGCGCCTGTTTTTTGCAAGTGTGAAGCCCTGAATTCAAAACCCCAGTACCACTGGTGGAGGGGGGGGGACCCACCATTCAAAGTAGGTTTCTCTACCTTTCCATCTTTACTTCTTTCTACTGCTTCCCAGTTCTTCTCTAAATGATGTCCATTCCTTCCCCCAGTCCTTAAACATAATTCTTGGGATGTTCTCAAACTCGATCATTCTTTGACCACTGCAACATAGACTCCATTACTTTTTTTTTCTTTTTGAGTTGCTGAAGACTGAAACCAGGGTCTCATGCATGCTATGTAAGTGCTCCACCACTGAGCTATACCCCCAGACCCATCATCTTAATTCCCCCTAAGTAAGGCAGCAGTATGTCTACATCAATCTTTTTGGTACCAAAATCACTTCTGCACTTTGTTTACTTCATCTTCTAACTATTTTCAAATTTCTCTGAGGCAAACTCAAGTTTAACTCTTTGTCATTTTTTGTTTTAGTGGTAATGGGATTTGAACTCAGGGTCTCACACTTGCTAGGCAGGTGCTGTTACCACTTTTTTATGATTTTTTTTTTCAAACTAGGGTCTTGCAAACTATTTGCATGGGCTGTCTTTGAACCACGATCCTCCTAATCTCTGCCTCCTGAGTAGCTAGGATTACAGGCATGAGCCACTGGGGTCTCACTTCAAGTTTAACTCATCATCACCCTTTTAGTATCTACCTAACCCAGTATTGCTAAACAACCACAACATAAACTACTATGTGAAAAGGGTAGTTAATCCATAATAGGCAAAAGGACACCACAGTTCAAGTTCTATCAACTTTAACTGACATCTTAATTATCCAATCAAGAAATAATTTCCTAGCTGGACACTGGTGGCTAACACCTATAATCCTACTTAGGAAGATTGTGGTTTGAAGCCCACCCGGGCAAATAGTTCACAAGACCCTAGCTTGAAAAACCCATCACCAAAAAGGGCTTCTGTCGTGAGTGACACATGTAGGGCAACTTGATTGCTCTGCATGCGGAATCTACATCAAGAGATTTTGGAAGCATAATTTTTTGGTATCTGGGCAGCTGGTGATAGTTGGTCCTAGCACCCTAATAAAAGAAAAAGAAAAAAAAAAAAAGAAAAACTCATCACCCTCACACACACAAAAAAGGGCCTGGCAGAGTGGCTCAAGTGGTAAGAGCGCCTGCCTTGCTAGCGTGAGGCCCTGTGTTGAAATCCAAATGTGCCCAAACCAAAAATTTCCTTCTTTCCCTGCTTCCTAGTTTTCCAACCTACCCGGACAGGTGGGCCACCATTGCTTTTTGAAATGCCTTCCCTTTACCACTAATAAACTCTACAAAAAGAAAAAGGAAATAATTTCCTTTTAAAAATGTAAACTTGGGCCAGATGCTGGTGGCTTATGCCTGTAGTCCTAGCTATTCAGGAGGATCATGGTTCAAAGCCAGTCTAGAGGGCTGGTGGAGTGGCTCAAGAAGAACGCCTTTCTAGCAAGCATGAAGTCCCGAGCTGAAATCCCAGTACCACCAAAAAGCAAAACAAGACAAAAAACAAATAAAAGCCAGTTTGGGCAAAAAGTTGGTGAGACCCTATCTCAAAAATACCCAACATAAAATGGGACTGGAGGTATGGCTCAAGTGGTAAGAGCACCTGCCTAGCAAGCAGAAGGCCCTGAGTTCAAATCCCAGTGCCCCCAAAAATAAATAAAACAAGACTGTGTATAGTGTAAGAAAAAATCATGAAGAAAAACAATTGTCAGTAGGATTAACCCAAACTAGGGTTTGTGTTATGTTAAGAACTATCAACTCTGTTGTCTGGACACTTCCAGAATCTAAAGTCTGCAGTACTACAGGGCCAATCTTAGGGCCTGATGAGGTCTATTAGGATCTTTTGAAGTTCAAACAAACTTATCAACAATCATGATATGAGAGTGGCTAAATTAGTATCTTCACATCTATGAGATTTCTAGAGTTAACATTTAAATAAAATTAGCTATCTACTCATGCAAACATTATTAACATCCATTAGTGATACTGACAACTTCTTTTGCCTTAGCCCTCTGACCATAAATGCATCTCCCTTCAATCCCTCCAAAGTTAAGACATTTAAGACTAGGGACCAATTCAAGAGTGTCTCCCTGACTGCTAAGTAATCAACTCATTTTTCCTTTACTCAAGATGGAAATAGTATCATTAGTTAGTTATCAACTATTATGCTTTTCAGGACTTAAAAGCTAATTCCTATACTTGAGGTGAATACAAATGGCTGCTCCTCATGGCACCCACCTTAAAATTATCACCACCTATTATTTACTATCTTCCTTAGCTGTTTTATCTCAAATGCCTAGCAGAAACCAGGGACATAGCAGACACTAAATTAATACAGGCTGAACTAATACATTAGTGTAAGAAAATCATCTAAACTGTATCATACTACCCAGTTTATCATTCTGCCAAATTATTATTGAAAGTATGACAGCACTTACTTGGGGCGAATGTTAATGAAAGGCTTAACCAATCTATAAAAGGCTCCCATCTAACGCACTTCCTTCAGGGAGCACTGTGTCCCTTTCAGAAGAAAAGCAAAGACCCATATGGGTGAAGTTTTCCACTGCTGACTATTTCAATGAGCACTATACTTAAAATTTCTCAATGCGGGAAAAAGCTGCCTTCACAGTTTTTCTTTTTTTATTTTGGTGGGTCTAAGGTTTTGAACTCAGGGCTTTGCATGTGCAAAGCAGACACTCTACCAATTGAGCCACACCTCCAGTTCATTTTGCTCCTTATTTTTGGAAATGGAGTCTTACAAACTATTTGCCTGGGCTGGCCTAGAACCACGATCCTGCTGATCACAGCCTCCCAAGTAGCTAAGATTACAGATGTGAACCACCAGCACCCACCTTCGGTTCATATTACTTGATGCATTAGCATATCTGAAGTCCAAGTATAACACGTGTGCTGTAACTGAAGTTACCTAAGAGGTCATAATTCACCTTTACCTTAGGATCTCAGGTTAATGGTAAAGTTCAGTTATTAACCAACTTATTCTAAGTTATTATCTATTGAGTAGAAATTTAAAAAATTACGCTGATGCAATTATCACTTTGTATATGTTTACTAGTAATAACTGTTGCACTGTTATCTGAATAGCTGAGATATTTAAAATTAATTATCTATCACTTAACTGCTCTTACATACTCTAATAGAATGAAGTAGGACAAACACCAGTATGAGGGAAAAGCTGAAGAAATGTCTAGACACATCAGAAAACAATGTATTGTTCAACAAAAATATAGTGCAAGCTACATTTGTAATTTAAAATTTTCTAGTAACCATATTATAGCTAAAGTGTTATTGTCCACATGTAACCAACCTAAAATACTGAGATTCTTACATTCCTTGAAATCAATGTTATTTTATAATTACAGAACATTTCAGACTAGTTACACTTTAAGTGCACAATAGCCACATATGGCTTAGTGACAACCACATCCTAGGGATGAGGTAAACTGGGATAAACTGAACAGGGGAGGAAAAAGCAAGCCTAAAAAAAGCACAAGTAAGGTTATTGGGCCATGATTTTCACTAATAAAAGGAAGCAAAGCTGGGCGCCAGTGGCTCAGTCATCTCAAGCTAAGTGGGGTGGCTAAGATCCGGAACTGTTTTGGTCAGCCCAGGCCAAAAAAACTTGTGAGACTCCATCTCAATGAAAAGAAGCCAGGCTTGGTGGCATGCACCAGCTATGGTTGGACACTGTAGAAGGATGGTAATCCAGGTTGGCCTGGGCAAAAAGTGGGACCCTATCTCCAAAATAACCAGAGCAAAAAGGACTAGGAGGCACAGCTCAATAGGTAGAGCACCTTTCTAACAAACAAGAGCCCCTGATTTCAAACTGCAGTGTGGACCCACACATACGCAAAAAAGGCATTTTCTAGCAAAAACTTATTGTAGGAGCTTGTAGTTACTTTAAAAGAAGTAGAAATGCAAATAACTGGCTATGTAGTGGCCACAGCCACAAATCAATGAACAGTTTGAATGTGCAACGTGAGAAAACTGTGGATCAATTTATTTTCAACTTCAGCATAAAAGGACTTATTAGAGCCAGGTGTGGTGGCTATGCTTGTAACTCCAGTACTAGAGAGGTTGGAAAGTTTGAGGCTTAACAGTCTAGGCTACATAGTTCCAAGCTAGCCTGGTCTACACAGTGAGGTACAGTTACCAAAAAAAGGCAAAACAAAAATATAATGCCACCCACCCCAAATATTAGATATTTTAAAAGTCTTGTTTTGTTTCTAAGTAGATACTCATACATGCAAGTGGAAAACAGTATCTAATATGAAGACAAAGGAATTTTTAAAATTCTGCTTAGGCAAAAGGACAAGAGATGATGGGACTCCAGAAAACAAGTCACTCCCACCACAGCAGTTTCACCACATAAACCATTCTAGCTATTAAATATTATAAAATACAATTATACGTTTTTTAGTTGTAATACTCTGTATGAAAATCCCAAAGAGGGTGTGGCAATGAACACTTGTAATCCCAGCACTGGAGAGGATGAGACAGGATGATCTTGAGTTCAAGGACAACCTAGGCTACATAGTTAAGACCCTGCCTTTAAAAAAAAAAAAAAAAAAGCTACTTAGGAGGAGAGATGAGAAAGATCTCAGTTGTAGGCAGCCCTGGGAAAAAGTTACCAAGACCCTCACCCCAACAAAACAAGTCAGGTCGGAGGCTCTCAGTCCAAGACCAGCCTGGGCACCAGACCCTATCTGAAAAATAAGTAAAGCAAAAAGGTCTGAGGGCATAGTTCAAGTTGTACAGTGTCTGCCTAACAAGCATGAAGCCCTGACTTCAAACCCTACTACAACACCTGCCCCCTCAAGACAAAAATCCTAATTTTTTTCAAATATGTGCATGTTGGAGGGGGTCTCACTGTAGACCTGGCTTGCCTTAAACTCAAGATCCTCCTGTCTCAGCCTCCTGAGTGCTGGGATTACAGGTGTGTTCCACCAAAAAGTTTTAACAGTTCTCCAGTTTGGGTTAAAGACCTTAAAGTGATTCCTTTGTTTTTTGCCACTTTTCTGTTTTTCTTGAGCCCAGAACCCTTTGTGCACACTAGGTAAACACTCTACCAATGATCTAAATTCCCCAGACCCTCTGTTTTTTGAAAAGACAAAGCTAAAAATGCATGTCAATCTTTGGGTTTACTGTACTTAAAAAAAAAAATCGTAATTTTTAAATTTCATTTTGCAACAGTCCTAAAATTCAACTCAAAGATTCACCCAAGGGCTGGCAGAGTGGCTCAAGTGGTAAAGAGCCTGCCTAGCAAGCAAAAGGCTGACTTCAAGCTCAAAAAAAATTCACCCCGAAGAAATTGTTTTAGTCATCTTGTTGGAAAAAATATAGCTCTCAATAATGTGAATATAATTAATACCACTGAACTGTACACTTAAAACTTAAAACAGTAAATTTTATATTATGTGTATTTTACCACAATTTTTAAAAAAGGGTGGAGGAATGACCCTGCTCTAGTGCTACCTTTAAGTGGGGGTGGAGGGAGAAGAAAACAGGGCAAAAGTCAAGTTTTACACTTTCAATTTTCATTTGCTAGAATTTTCAACCACTCTATAAAGGTCAAACTTAGAATTTTCAACCACACTCTATAAAGGTCAAACTTGTAAAGTCAGAACTTACTTACAAAAAAGGAAAACCTATCTTCTGTGCCTCAAATACTTTACTTTTCAACTCAGCTGCTATAAATACTCATCCTGATGGTAAACATCCAGAGCAGCTGCAAAACCACTCAAACTACTACCATCTCTTTTGTCTTAGGACTAGAAACAAGGCTGAATATAGTTCTATGACTTAATACTCAAGTATTATAGCCTCGTTCTTATCCATACTAACGCATTATAATACTCTTCAATGTAGTACTCAGAATGTTTGTTTACCAGTACCTCAAAATGAAAATTAGCATTTGGTAGCTTAAATTCACGGGTTATAATTTGGAACCTACATTTTTAAATAAACAGGTTGGTAGCTCTAGCTGTGAACTGCCAGTTCATACCAGCCTAATAAAATTTAAGTGTCTCTCTCAAAAAAACAAATTTAATTACCAGTGTCTGAGCATCCTCCCTCCCTCTCTGCCTGTCTCACAACTGGTTAAAGAGCATTATATTTTCACTCATTTTAAATGCAAAACAAGGAAATTAACTCGCCCGATAACGTCCAGCTTCTTTTTTGCAATATGAAGACTGTTTTAGGGAGCGTTCCCTGCCTCACTTGTGAGTCAAGCAAGACCGCAGCCATCTAGGTGTTTCTAAGCGAAACCTTTAAAGCAAAAGAATGATAGCACTAAGATTTCGTTCTCATTAAGCCTTCCATGTGTCCGACTGGGGCTCTAAAATCTACATAGAACGACGAAGCCAAACCATTCATTGCACAATGTGAGCTAGGGCTTGCACCATGTAGGGAGGACACCACCACTGAACTCTCAGCGCACGCCGTTTGCCCAAGATAGAAGAGGGGTGGATTTGTCTACAAGATTAGAAGCTGGTTCCCTTTCTCAAGAAGCCGAAGGTGGGTAGCTGTTATGACCCAGTTGTAGGTGACGGGAAGTAAAAATGTCAACTCTGCCGCGCTACAGCGCCAGATATGGCTGGGAAAAGGAGGTGTCCCTAAACACTTCCCCTAGATGGAGTGGGGTCTCAATCCACACACAAAGAAGGCGCCACTGCCGCACTGCGCTCTGGTACTCGTAGTCAATCCCCGAGCAGGTGACGGTCTGGAAACCACAGGATGCAGACAGCAGGCTCCTCTTTTCTGTCTCTTCCAGCCTCACACAAAGGACGGCGCCACCACCCCCGAGCTCCGCCCGCTGGGACTTGTAGCTCTCGTTTTCCCCGCCAAACCGCAAAGAGGGAAGTGGCCAGACTACAGCTCCCAGAAGCCTCCGCGCCAGAGCCCCGCACCCTCTGTCTCCATCTTGGCTGCGGTCGGAGCCTCCATTTTCGCTCCCTCCCCCCACTTTAGTCTCCACCGCCACTACCACCACGCGCACTCCCCTGGCCTCGACTCCTCGCTACGGCTCTGGGACCTGACAGGAGGCCCAGACGGTTGAACGGGAGAAGAATGGAAAAGCCCGGGTAGGAACTCGGTGAGATCTTCCCTACTCGGAGCTCTAGGAGAGCCCACCTTGACTCAAAAGTCTCTCCCGTTACACTTGGTCTTTTCATCCGCCCTTAGCCTGGGTTCTTGCTACCCCTAGTTGTACCCTGAGGCCGTACTCACCCCAACAGCTCAGCGCCCCCTCTCCAGCGCCGCCATAAGCAGCACGGCCCGGTACGTAGGAATAAATCTCGCTTCTCTCGCGAGAGTTGTAGGCTCCGAGCGCGTGCACGGCGGTGGGGTGGGGGCGTGCTTCTAGTACGCCTGCGCAGAAGGGCTGAGTGACGCCAGCCTGTGTGCTACGCTTATCCACAACCAAGATGGTGGCGACGTTCTCTTACCTTCTTTTCACCGGTGTGCTGCCAGAGGCAATCTTCGTGTTTCCTTACTCCACTGGAACGGGCGGGATGGCTGGTGACTTTGGGTGTCTCGGGTCTTTGCAAGCCTGACTACGTTTTAGGCAACGAGATTTGGGTAAACCATTAAGGGCGAACAATTCTAGGGCATGTCCAAGAATGTCATAAAAAGGATTTCCCAGCAATAATCTAGAAGTCCTTAACCCCCAATTTCTCTTTATTCACAAGGCAAAAATTCTTTTTCTTGTGTTCTGCATTAGATTGGAATGTCATTAGTATGGAATCCGGTTTTTAGCAAAGTAATTTGGAAGTCTGAGACTTTTGTCTTCCAGAAACTACATTGCTTGCAACAGATAAGACAAGAATAAACATGGCCGCATAATCGCTTGAAACAACAACAAAAATCCAAAACTCCTTCAACTGACCTTCCTAGTTGCCAGAAGATATTCTAGAGTATCAGGTAACCAGAGAATCTCAATTCATAATTAAAAGGTTGAAATCACGGTAAAGTATGATTCATCCAATGGAGGGAGAGCAGAGGAGAGAGATGGTTAATTCTGGCCCCAGAAAAGTTCAATGAATTATTGCCTGTCAAACAAAGAATCCTCTGGTGAGAGGAATGCTTTTCACAGATTCAGTGACTCTCTTACTTGACGGTAGTGGATAGTGACTTTTATCCTAAGAGTGTACCCATCCACTTTCCTCTTTGTGGAAGAATAAAATATCCTACCTGAAATACACGTCTTAAGCATACTTTGAATTGGTTATTCAAAGAAACTGCAGACTTCTGCAGACACATGTTGGCAATAATGGCGCTGATAGGTTTCAGTTCTTTACTGCACCCTTAAGCTTCTGTTTTCCAGGGTCACAGTCCTGCCTCAAGTCTAGCTTGAATCCTTCTGCCCCAACCTCCAATCAGCATGAACCATAAGATCCTAACCAATCAGATCATGCTGAGTCCCACTGAGGGGGTATTTAAGCCCCTGCTTTTCTCTCTCTCTCTCTCTCTCCCTCTCTCTCCCTCGCCAGATCACTCCTCTCTCTCTCTCTCTCTCTCCCTCGCCAGATCACTCCTCCCCGCTTTTGGGACCTATATTTCCTTACAATACAGGCATGGCTTTGAGGGAAAAGAAATATATCTAGAATAGTAAAAGTAAGCAACGAATGCAGATAGATTTTCTCTTCTACACTTCACCTTCTCTGCCAAAAAAGATCTGTTCAGAGGAAGAAGAGATTGGGGGTCTGACACCTAATCCAGGGCTGCTACCTGAGAAACTTGGTCTGCATAACAAGACAGCTTTTTTCTCTTGAGACAGGATTTTAGTATGTAGCCCTCATAGTCTCAAACTTGTGATCCTCCTGCTTCAGCCTCCTGAGTGCTGAGATTACAGGAGTGTACCACCATGCCCATGTAAAAAAATTTTTTTGGTAGCACTAAGGTTTGAACTCAGGGCCTCACACTTGCTCAGCAGGTGCTCTTACCACTGGAGCCATTCCACAAGCCCTCTAAAACAGTACGTGATTGCTGTGCAGCTCCTCTCTTGAGTCTCTTGTGGTTTGTGTTGCCACCACTTCCTCCCAGGAGCCCCTACCCACTATGCCTTTGTGTACTGCAAGATAGTATACAATTATCAATTATCTCTTTGTATGTGGTTCCCATGCCTATACAAATGAGAAATTTTGTTAGTTTTCCTATTAATCTGTCAATTAATTCACAGGCTAAAATGATCAAACCTTCATTGGGAAAAGAGAAAGATTTAAACTTCCTCACACTTTTACTACATTTTTCGGCTTCTTATATGAGTAATTGCTGGGAAGTATAGTAAAGATAAATGGAGTGCTGCACAGGTGGCGCATGCCTGCAATCAGGAGGACTACAAGTTTGAGGCCAACCTGAAAACTCAGACCTGTCTCAAAAATAAGAAAGGGGCTGGAGATGTAGCTCATTGGTCCTGGGTTTGCAAAATAAAAGGAAAAAAAATGGATATGTCCTGTCCTCAAGAAACTTTATTCTAGCTTTATTAAGAAATCACAAAAACAAGCCAGGCCACAGTGGCTCACACCTGTAATCCTAGCAACTCAGGAGGCAGAGATCAGGAGGGTCGTGGTTTGAAGCCAGCCCCGGCAAATAGTTTGAGGCACCCTATCTTGAAAACACCCAACACAAAAAAGGGTTAGTGGAATGACTCAAGGTATAGGCTCTGAGTTCAGACCCCAGTACAGCAAAAAAAAAAAAAAAAAAAAAAGACTGTAACCTCTGGTTCTGGCCATATCATCTTGAATTCTAAGAGGCAGCAGTATCCTATCTCTGTTTGAATATTCCCCCCAACCTCTGTTGCTGTTGGTCCAATCCCTTGTATACCACCTCATTGCTGCCTCTTTGGTATCTCTGGTCTTTATGCTTTCATATGCATAGATATGTGCTTCACTTTTTTTTTTTTTTTAAATACAGGGGTTAGATCTCAGGGCTTCATGCTTGTTAGGCAGGTGCTCTACTATTTGAGCCATGCCTCCAGCCTTATATGCTTCACTTTCAATGATTTCATAGTTCACTCTAATTAAGTAATTATTAGTTAGTACTAGCTAGTAATACTTCAGGACAGGGCCTTTGCATTCACCTTTGCATCCCTGTTTTCTGACAGAGCCTGGTCTAGACTTCTCTCAAAAGCTTCTTGAATGAGAAGCATTGGACAGCTATTGATGGGACAAGAGTATCAGAAGGTGTTAGAAATTGGAATGTCCTGCTAGGACAGAAAGTAACATTTCAAACCAGCTGTCTTGTTTCCTTTGTCCAATTCTTAAATATAGATCTCCCTTTCTTGGTAGATCTAACCTGGATATTCTAATGCAATGTTACAGAAGAGCTAGCTGGACATGGTGGTGCACTCCTGTAATCCTAGCACTTGGGAGACAGAGACAGAAGGATCCAGCCCAGGCCACATAGCAAGACACTGTCTCAAAACATCAGGCTGGAGGTGTGGTTCATGCAGCAGAGTGCCAGGAAGCTCTGAATTCAAACCCCAGTCCCACCCAAAAAAAAAAAAAGTTAAATAGTCAAACAAGCAATAGGTAAATAAATAAATAAGCTGGGCTAAAAGTAGAAAATAAAAAAATAGAATTAGGAACCAGGGCTAGTGGGTACTCCTATAATCCTAGCTACTCAATAGGCAAAGATCAGGTGGATCATGGTTTGAAGCCAGCCCAGGGAAGTAGTTTGAGAGACCCTATCTTGAAAATACCTCAGAAAAAAAAGAGGGCTGGTAGAGTGGCTCAAGTGGTAGAGTGCCTGCCTAGCAAATTTGAGACCCCAAGTTCAAACCCCAGTGCCAATAATAATAATAATAATAATAATAATCCTAGCTACTTGGAAGGCTGAGATCAGGTAGATTGCAGTTTGGGACCAGCCTAGCAAATAGTTCTTGAGACCCCCATCTCCAAAATAACCACAGCAAAATGGACTGGAGGTGTAGGTCAAGTGGTACAATATCTGCTTTGCAAGTATGAAACCTTGAATTAAAACCTCAGTCTCCCCTCTGTCCCCCCAAAAATAGAATCAGGACCCAAGATTAATCTCAGCACTCAGGAGGCTGAGGCAGGAGGATTGGGCTACATAGTGGGACCCTGTCTCAAGAAATAAGGTCTAAGAACACAAATTCTGAAATATCACAGCAAAGGGAAATGTGAAACATATAGTCATAGTATATTCTAGCAATACAATTTGCATTAATAAGAGAGGATAAATACTTGATTTCTACCATTACATATAACTTCTAAAGGCCTTAAGCCTCATTCTGAATATGTCCAAATTGCTTTTAAATTTCTTAGTCTAGAATTAGTGTCAATTTCTTTTAACACAAAATGTAAGTATGTATAAACCCAGAAGTGTAAATTTTAGCTTCTAATGAATTTAAGAAAGTAACAGGTGGAGTAATTTGATACAAATCACTAGTTAAAAGGATTTATTTTTCTATAATTATAACCCATAGAGATGGGATTCATTTTTAGCAGATCACTACATTTTAAGATAATGAATTTTTTTTCAGATGATAAAAAAGTCAAAACCTGAAAAGATGTAGTTATCTTTTAATGGTTTTTTAAACCAAAGTTATTAAAGCTGAAACTTGTGAAAGCACTTGAAACACTGCCTCCTATACAATGAAGTAGTCAAGGATTTGGGGAAGATATTTAGTCTTTTTAGGGAACAATCATCAGAAAACAAATGGATATATTATTTTTGTTATTCATCATACTTGTTTTTCTACTCTGAGAAATTTACTTTTTTTCCTCTTTTTTGTTCTTTTGTTCTTTCTTTTACTCTGAGAAATTTAAATAGACAATGAAGTTGATTATGATTAAATTTTTTTTTCTCTTCAATTATCAATAAGTACATTATCTCTGGAGTCTGAGAGTCAAAAGTCATCCTTCCATAAGAGCCGCCAAAACACAAAGCAGAAAAATCATCCTGTACATGTTTATAAGGTTTTTCTAGAGCAGTGATACATGAGATTTTTGTCATTTTTGTGTCAAGTGAGAAAAATTAGGTCAATGTGGAGCTTTTTAAAAAAAAGGCTAAATTTATTCAAGATTTTTAAGGACTTTTATTTTGACATGTCCTCGTTTAGGAGAGTTAAAAGAGGAACTTCTTTCATAAAATTATGGAAATAAAGTCCACATTTAAGGTTTCAAAACAGGAAAGTACATCTAGACCAGAATTTTCCTTAAAATGGATTATTTCGGGTCAGCCATGATGATCCATGCCTACAGTTCCAGCTACTTGGGAGGTAAAAATAGAAGTTTCATGGTCTGAGGCCAACCCCAGCAAAAGCAAGAGACCCTATCTGAAAAACAAACTAAAAGCAAAAGGACTGGGGGTGTGGCTCAAGTGGTAGGGTGCTCAAGGTTGAGGTCTAAAGTCAATCCCTGGTACTGCCAAAAAAAAAAAAAAAAGATATATTTCCCCAAGTCAGGCAGGCTGCACACCTCTATAATCCCAGCACCTGGGAGGCTGAATTAGGAGGTTCTCAAGTTTGAAATCAATCTGGGCTACATAGCCAGACCCTATCTCAAAAGAGAGAGGGAGCAGGGGAAGGAGGGGGCCAAAGGAGAGGAGGGGGGAAAAGAGAGATGGGGAAGATGGGGGGTGGGAGAGGGAGGGAAGAGGAGGGAGGAAAGGAGAGAGAGAATAAAGGAAAAGAACTATGTGGAAGTGCTAAACCATTGCATCTCAGTAATCACTGTAACATTGTAACTCTGGGAGTCAGTTAACCAGTGACAGAGTAGAGCAAAAGTTGTGTGTGTGTGTGTGTGTGTGTGTGTGTGTGTGTGTGTGTGTGTGTGTGTGTGTGTGTGTGTGATGGGGACTGAACCCAGGGCCTTGTGCATCTAAGCATGCACTCTACTGCTGTGTGTGTGTGTGTGTGTGTGTGTGTGTGTGTGTGTGAGATGGGGACTGAACCCAGGGCCTTGTGCATCTAAGCATGCACTCTACTGCTGTGTGTGTGTGTGTGTGTGTGTGTGTGTGTGTGTGTGTGTGTGTGAGATGGGGACTGAACCCAGGGCCTTGTGCATCTAAGCATGCACTCTACTGCTAAGCTACACCCCCACAGTCCAAGACATACATATATAAATATATTTATAAAAATATAAATACATATACATACATTTTGAGAACGGATCTGGATATATTGTCCAGGCTCACCTTGAACTCCCAATCCACCTGCTTCTGCTTCCAGAGGGCTGTTATTACAGGCCTGTACCATCATGCCTGGCCAAGAGTATTTTTAATTTAACTTAACTTAAATCCTGATTAAAGCCAATTGTACTTAGAATAAAGTTCAAACACTTGTGCAAGGACCTAAATGATCTAGACTCCATCTAATCATCTGGGTCCTGATTCACTGCGATCTAGTTCCACTCCCATCTTTTGTTTCCTCCAACACTTTGACTTTGTTCCAATTTTAAGACCCGTGAATCTACTGTTGCCTCTGCCTGGAATGCTTTTTTCCCTGTGTCACCACATATCTGGAACATTCACTTCATTCATGTCCCAGCTCAGATATCACTGACGCACAAAGATCTTTTCCAAAATAAAATCACTCCCCAGCCACATCACTCTGTATAATATTAGCTTGTTTATTGTCCTCACTACATGAATTGCTATCCCAAATTAACACACTTATGAATTTAATTGTTTAAATCTCATCTCTTTGAACTGCATAAGATTGAACTTTCTGCCTGGTTCATTATATACTCAAAAATCACTGCGTACAGTGACTTTCATATGCACTAAATACTTAATATTCATTGAATAAATGAATTGCAGATTTTATTGAATCTAACATATTTTTTATACTGCCAGGAATGGTCACAAAAACAAATATACTGCCACTTTCACTATGATGTAATACTTTTGTTATTTGGGATTGTTTTTTAGTTTTTTTGTATAGAGTCGTGCTATATATCCCAGAATAATCTCATATTCACAGTGCTGACTGCTGAGTGCATAGTGCTGAGTGAGTGCTAAGTGTTTTGGTTTTAGGTGTGTACCACCACACCTGGCTTAGACATAAACTTTTATTGTGTGTCACTCATATATATATAAGACAAAAAACTAAGCAAAGTAAGTTGGTAAAGGTATTCCTAAAACTTCCTGACAAGACTTAAATCTTTTGAATCTTTTTTTCATTTTAGTAATATATTCAATCGTATTTTTAAAATTCCATTCACTAAGAAGCAGCAGCTGGAAAAAGCCAGACACAGCTGGGTGCAGTGGCTCACACCTATAATCCTAAACACTCTTGAGGTAAAGATGGGGAGGATTGTGCTTTGAGGCCGGCCCTGGCAAAAGGTTTGCAAGACCTCGCCTCAACCAATTAAAACTGGGTGCACTGGTGAACACTTGTCGTCCCAGCTACGTAAGGAGGCTTAAGTAGGAGGACTGTGGTCCAGGCCAGCACAGGCATAAAAGTAAGATCATATTTAAAAAACAACTAATGTGTTAATGTTGAGCTGTCTCCTCACCTATCTCTCTGTGCCTTTTTCAGTCTAACATGCCTTTTTTTCAGTCTAACATCTGGTGCCAAAACCTGAGACAGGGCTCGTAGGTTCTACTCTCAGCTCTCCTGTTCTTGCAACATGAGAAGCAGTGGTCAGGGGCAGCTCTTTCTGGGTTTACTCCCAGATCCTGAGCAGACACTAGAGTCATCCTCCCCCATCCCCCGCTGCCTCTCCCTCCCTTTCATTACTCAGTTTCTCTTTCTTTCACTCCTCTCCTTTCTTTGATGGCTCTGTTGGGGACCACTCTCCATTGCTGGAACCTCCACCGAACACTGATCTTTAATTTTGCATTTTTAAGATGTGAGGACATCATCTGTAGGCCATACAGAATTAAAAATGGATGTCAGGCTACATTCCTTTGTACAGATTGCCACTCAAAACCATGTTGACAAAGTACTCATGCTTCGACAGGGACAATGCTGCTTTTATGTCAACCAGTTTAGGATTGTCCATGATGCTTGCCAATTATATATATATATAATTATTATATGTAAATATATACAATTATTAAATATAAAAATATATAATCAAAAGGCAGGAATGTTAGGGTGAACATCGGGCAGCCACTTTAGGACTGGATCCCTTTCCCATCACGGGTTACTGAAAACTCTCCACCCAGCCCTAAAGAATAACAGACATCCACCTTTAACCATTTGCTAAAAACAATTTGGCCACATACATGAATGTGGTCCCATATTACATCTGAAAAATTCCTATTGCTTAGTGATGTCATAGCCATAGTGAAGTTGTAGCATAAGAATAATGTCTAAGCTGGGCACCAGTGGCTCTCACCAGTATTCCTATCTACTCAGGAGGCACAGATCAGAATTGCAGTTTGAAGCCAGCCAAATAGCTCACAAGACCCTATCTCAAAAATACTCAACACAAAAAGGGCTGGCAGAATGGCTCAAGTGGTAAGAGTGCCTCCCTAGCAAGTGTGAGGCTCTGAGTTCAAACCCCAGTACTGCCAAAAAAATAAAAAGAATCATGTCTATATGGTGATGCTTGTTAGACAAACCTCCACTTCTAGCCCTGTGAAAATACAGCACATACGATTATGTACAGCACATAACTGAATATGCTATGTTTCTGGTTTACATATTTATTGTACTAGACTTTTACCACTATTTTAGAGTAAACAGTATAGTTTTACACTGGCAGTGGCCTTATACTTCACGTTTTCTAAATCTCAGTTGCATCAAGAAGCCACATGAAAGGGCTGGTGGAGTGGCTCAAATGGAAGAGCACCTGGCTAGCATGAGGCCCTGAATTCAAACCCCAGTGACCTAACCCATGTAGGTGTTGTTCCCACAATGAAGTCAGCAAACTGCATTTCTCAGAACACAATCCCATGCATTTGGAAGACTACAAAGGTGATATCCTTCATTGCGTCATATCAGGGGAAGGATATGGTGTTCAAATGTATTTCCTTAATATTTAATCAGTTGCTATCTGCCAGGATTCTCCATTACAAAGTTACTATTTTTCCCTTTGTAACTAGGTATTTTGGGAGGGATTCTGGGACTGTATGGGTTGAATAGTGTCACCCCTAAATTCATGTCCACCCAGAATCTTAGAATGTGATCTTAATTTGGAAACAGGTTCGTTGTACATGTAACCATGAAGTCATAATTGACTAGGATGGGTCTGAGTCTAATACTAGTGACCTTAGAAGAGGGAATTTTGAGACACATAGAGAAACCACCTTGCAAAGATAGAGATTGGCAGAACCTAGAACACGTTCTCCCTTAGATCATCCAGAAGACAACACCTTGATTTCAGACTTCTAACCTCAGGACTATGGGAGAATAAATCTCTATTGGTTTAAATCATCCAGTATGTGGTAGTTTGTAATAGAGACTATGCAAATGTCCTGTTTCTGCTTACACTTTAGTCCACTCATTTTATCGCCCATTGATGGACTGTTGAATCTCTTTTTTGCTCGTACTTGCCCACGTTTTTCCACACACAATTATTTCTGGACCACAAAGAACACTGGTGAGAAGGAATTTCCTCAGAGTGCTACATTGTCTGTAGGATTTTATTCCCAGCTGCTGAAGACATTCTGGAAGGTAGAATTCCAAGATGGCCACCAAACCTCCCACTCCCTGCTATACAAACCTTGTATCATCCCCTCCTCTTGAGCATGCTAGATATGAGAGGATATCACTCCTACTGCTTTTATGGCAAAGAGATTATGGCAGATGTAATTAATCAGTGGAGTTAATCATGAAGGAGATTATTCTGGTTGGGCCTGACCTAATCAGCTATATTCTTCCAAGGGAACCTAAGCCAGGTGTGTTGGTGTGTGCGCTTCTTTTCCCAGCCACTTGGGAAGCTGAAGAAGGAGTATTTTTGACTCCAAAGGAGTTCAAGGTCAGCCTGGGCAATTTGGCAGGATCCTGTGTCAAAAAAAAAAAAAAAACAAAACAGCCTGATGCTCTGATTTGTTATATGGTAGTAGAAAACTAATGTAGCCATACTTTAAATTTTTATGCTGGCACTCTCTTGAACCTATATGGTATCAATGGAAAGTTCACTGAAAACAGCCAAAACAGACACTCCTTTCTCAATTGGCTCTGTTAACTGAAATATTGAGACTGGCTTTCTTCAGTAATCCACCAGGAATGGAAATCAACTTTACTTGGCTTATAATCATTATCACAACTTCTAGTGTAAGATACACCACAATTGCAGATTAGGATAGGAAGTACAAGTCTTGGGATCAATAACATAAGAAATCCACCCAGTAATCCCACACATATTTCTAGGAGGCTAAATTAAATGTTGAGTGCAGTTGTAGTTAATTGCAACTCTGAAGGTCTTCCTCCTCTTTAGTATTCTTGGAGAGTGAAAGCTGGATGCGCGTGGCTCACACCTGTAATCCTAGCTATTCAGGAGGCAGAGATCAGGAGGATAGCAGTTTGAAACCAGTCTGGGCAAATAGTTTGCAAGACCCTATCTCAAAAATACCCAACACAAAACATGATGAGATGATTGAGATGTTGGTATAACATCTCAAATGGTAGAGTGTCTGCCTAGCAAGCATGAGCCCCACAATACTGTTAAAAAAAAAAAAAAGCAGCAGTAATCTGCTTTCCACAGTGTAAGTGGGTAACATTCCTTAACTCACTGAGAGTTGCCAAGCAGCACACCAGTGAAATAACTGCAAAACATGAAATATGAATTCTTATTTTGAATGTGGTTAATATAAATGAAGTAGCTGGAGGGAGAACTGAAAAGTCTGATTATTAACCCGAATTTTTTAAAGATGTATTTTATTACTTTTTTTTTGTATGTGTGTGTTGGATTGAACTCAGGGCCTTAGGCATGCTGGGTATGCATTCTACCATTGAGCTATACCTCCAGCCCATACATATGTATTTAAGAATGTACTGTATAATCACACAATGAAATATAAAGAACAAAATGTATGACTCTTAGAAACTTGAGTGAAAAAAACAATCAAATCCCTAGACTACTAATATGGTGTAACATTTCTATAAAGTCCACAAGGGAACAAAACTGAAAAATAAGTCACATTAGGAACACATATATTTTCAGTCTTTTTTTAAACCTGTGATTAAACTGTTGGGGGGAGGGTGGAGCAGAGAAGTGTTAGGAAGAGACAGGAGCTCAGATAGATAAATGCAAAACACTGGTAATATTTTATTTTTGGGATTGAACAAGGAAACATTCCAGGCAACACTCATCACTGAGCTATACTGTCAGCCCCAGCACTGCTAATATTTTAATTTCTTAAATTAGGTGATGAACTATTATGCTTGATGATTTGTATGGCACATTTACCCTTTTGTAAATGTCAAATATTACCTGAAAATATAAGTACAAATTTATAGTGAACAAAATTTTTGTACGTGCACAGCTGTTTGTAAAACTATGCTCATTTTGTCAGCATTCTTAGTTATAGGCAATTCAGGTTAATTTTAACAAAGTATATTTTTTCTTAAACTGAGATAGGGTCTTACTATGCAGCTAAAGGCTGGCCTGGAACTCCCCATGGAGCCCAGGCACGCTTGAACTTGGTGATCCTTCTGCCTCTGCCTGTGACGTTGCTAGGATTACAAGCATACACCACCACATTCAGCACAAAAAATGATTTTAATAAAAGTATTTCTCAAGATCTCTTGGCCAGCCAGAAAATGAAAATTAGAACTTACACAATCTCTAATGTCATCAGAGGATTGTTTCAGTGAAGTCTGCTGTTGAGTGGTCACTGTAGTTTGCAAAACTGACTCTGCTGACACTGAAGACTGAAATTAATGCCACTAAAAAAAAAAATCATTTTTTGGGGGAAGAGGTGGCCCAAACAATGTATACACATGTGAGTAAATGTAAAAATGATAAAATTAATAGAAAAAAATCACTTTTGCTGCTGTTCTATGAATTCTGTATGGTTCCCTATTTTGTTGTAACGCTAACTTTAAAATTTAAGGCAGATGTATCTTCTTTAGCTGCAAAGGAGCTAAAGAAAGCTCTTTTCTGGCACTTTTTAGTTGTTTAGGAGGGAGGAAGGCTCTGTATCATTTAGGTGAGGGAATCCTTATACCTAGGAATTACAACACTGGGCAGCCAAAAAAGAAAATGACAGATTTCTGCCACAGCCTGTTTTCTTAGCTATTCAACATAAACACATTTCTTCAAATAACTTAAGCTTGCTAAAAAGGATATTCAAGGTAAAAGGACTTGACAATGTAACACTTAAGACAATTTTCTCAATATAATTTCTCCTTGCTAACAGACTACTAATTTTATTTGGGATAGCTATATATTTGGCCTCATTTGCAATTAGAAGTGACCACTTAACAGGTCAGGCAGACAGGGCAAGAGGAAGTCCATTTGGAATTTCTAGAGAAGCTCCGCCTTTCTCATAAAAGGAGATATATAATATAGCTGGAGTAGGCCATTTCCTATTCCTTTCCCCTGCTTCCAGCATGGGCATGACATTCACACAGCTGAGACCTTGTAGCAACCACAAGAAAATAGAATAAAGAATGAAAGCCTTTATTCAGGAGGCAGGCAGACTGGAAAGACAGAATTGCACCATTTCCTTATATAAGAACCAATGATTAAGCATTGTTCTTTTTAATTACAAGCATAATACTCTCAACTATGCCATTCTAGAAAACAGGTAATAACGATTATATCTCATTAGTTGACTCCCATTTATCATGATATTTCCTAATGTATCAACTGTGATCTTTCTTTTGCCCTATTAATAAAAATAGGTTTTGCTAATCAAAAACCACAAACTCAGCTAGGGGCATGGCCCTGCCTAGCCCCTAAATTCAAGCCCCAACTGGTGAGAAAGGGAAGTGGGGAGAACCACAAACTGCAGTGTTTGGCATTTAAAGGCATGTTAACTTTGTGATTAAGAATGTATTTAAGAACCTGGGTTTGAATCTTGGTTCCAGTTTGGACAAATAACAACCTCCTTGTGTCTGAGCAATCATAAAATGAGGTACAGTTGAAATGGAGCTTATATATCAGTACCTGACACAGAAAACACTCATTAAATAGTGGTCATTGCTGGGAATACTACTCATACTTTACTTCTGTGATATCAAGGTTTTCCAGTTCCCCTCCTAGACATCATTGCTACTGGATTATCAAGTTTAAACTGTCTTTCCTCTATATACAGACCATACTGCATTGTATATACACTTGTTTATTTCCCCTTCCTAGACTTTTTTTTTCCATTTTCCAACTTCTGAAGTGTTTTTGCACACTAACATCCATATTCTTAAACTATATCCTTAGACATTATCTGGAATGATTATTAAAATACAAATTCTTGGGTCTCATCCTTCAATTTCTATTTCAATAGGTCAGTGAGCCATATTTTAAGGAACACTGAAATAGACCTTCAGTGGTTGCACAAGGTACTGCTGTAATTAATACCTAATTACTATTTGTAAAGTTTCACTGCTGGATATGTTGTGGTAATTACAAACCACTTATGAAACCTTTGTTGTGACTACTTGATAAGGTTACTCTGTGTGTGTGAAAGCCCAGTGCTTCCTAAAACTGAGTAAAATAAGCTAATCTTCTCAAAAAGACTTTTATTAGGGAAGATAATTTCCCACTAAAATTTTTGTTTTTTTTTTTGCAGCCCTGGGGTTTGAACTCAGGTTCTCACATTTGCTTAGGGAGGTGCTTTACCACTTGAACCACTCCACCAGCCCTCCTAAAATTTTGCACATCCATCAAATTCCTCCATCCACTGCAAAAGAGCATCCACTCAAAGTGAAGAGCATTCCTCCTCCATCTAATTTTCTAACTATATTACCTCCATAGTATTAACACCAGCCAGAATTCTGGCAGGCACTGAGAGCTGTTTATACTCTTTTCAAATGGAAAAGTTAACATATAGATATTTCCTGATACTTGAGATGTAAGGAACTTCCTAAAGAGCTCTAAAAGAACATAAGACAGATAAAAAGACACCATGCTATACCTTAAAGGACTATTTAATAACTATCATTTTCAGTGAAACCTGGCCATGACAGCTGGCAAATGGTATTGGATAGTTGCCTCCTAAATGGCTGGGTGGGACATACTTAGGGCACTTTCGGGCATTTTTCAAGGCAAACAGCTAGAATAACAGTTTAGTTACTCTTGGGAAATGACACCAAAAATGCTTACACTTGGGAGAACTATTTTTCAGTCAAATTTTCTATAGGACATGGGATAGAAGTTTGACAAATTCTGAAATGATACAAACCTGTTCGTCAATGCCCACTGCTCAGGCAGAGTCCTGTGATATTACTGGGATCAGATGTTTTCAGAACATCCTGGACAGAGTTTGTTGTTTTAACTGGAGTTAGTTCTTTGGAGTACAAAAGAAATTCTGAGTCACACAAAGCACTAGCAAATAACTTTTTAATATTGTTTTTCTCTCATGCAGTATGGTATTTAATGTTGGTGGAAAATATTGACAAACTTAACATTTGTTCTTTCAGCTGTTTTGGGGCAAACTTTATAGATAGTTGATAGGATATAATTTATAAATTTGAAATGTTAGTAAACTGAGATAGGTGAAAGAATTGATGTGTGAGTTGCTATCCAGCATTTAGTTGCTATCCAGCATTTAAATCTCGATGTTTCTTTGTTGCCCACAAAGCATTCTAAATATAGTAACTTTCTTTAGGTAATAAAAATGCTTCCATATTAAAAAAAAAAAGTATCTAAAAACCATTACTAGTGCTAGTAATGACACATCCAATTAAGTGGTAAATTTTAACTATAACAGTTATCTATAAATAGATATAGTACCTTAGAACTATTATGTGGATACACCTATGATATGCTCACTAGGTAAACTACTTAAGTTGAAGATTTCATACTAGGACAAAATTGAGAATTGACTATATTTAATCAAATAAATAATAGCTTCTTTTGGCATTTGATCTAAGTGCACATGTGTGTTTGCACATATGCAGGGCAAGTTCCTCAACATTCTTTGAATGATATAACTATACTATCAGTGGGAAACAAAAATTCCTGAAGAACAAAACAGTTCACTTATTTTCAAGTATGTTTCCTGGGGACTAGCAATGAGTTCTCTCAATTTAAGAGCAAAGACACCTGACCACAAAGTGCCAACTCCTAGCACCAGAGAGAATCTGAACTTCACAGGTGAATGGCATTACAAAGCAGAGAATCTACCAATCTAGTTCTGTGGCATCATATTACTTTTGACAAAAGGAAAAAAAAAAAAAACACATTTTATACCAAATACACAGTTTATATAAATTGAGGTCCCAGAAATGAAAATTAAAAGTAATCTCTTGGAGAAAGGAATGGTGAGACTCAGTATATATTCTCACTATTACATCCTAAAATTGTTTTGTTGACAGACTTCATTGACCTGGGAGTTCTAAACTGCCACCCAATACCTTTAAACAAACTAAATCAAGTCTGAGGCAAGACAGTGAATGGACAATACTCAAATGCAAAGATAACCACTTCCTTTCCGATTGACAATCTTCAGCCATCATTCAGAAGTTCAGTTATTTGATGGGCTGAGAAGCAGTGTCCACTGAGTTTTCCTTTCTGACCTGAAGAGACTCACTGCTGATGGACAGTAATTCTCGAAGTTCCTTATTTTCAAGCTGGAAAAAAAAAAGGTGTATGTTTATTTTCTGTATACTTATTGTCAAATTATGTCAGAACAGAAAACATACTTTAAAGTTTTAAGGGAACAAAAAAAAAACACTAGCTGAGTTTCTAAAGTACTATTTATTTATTCATTTAACATTTTATGAGTAATTTTTCTTTTCTCTTTTTGTTTGGTGGTCCTGGGGTTTGAACTCAAGGCCTCTGCACTTGCAAGGCAGGTGCTCTACCACTTGAGCCATGCTCCCAATGCTTTGTGCACTTAGTTATTTTTTGGATAGGGACTCACATTATTTGTGGGCAGGCCTGGACTGTGATCCTATTTATACCTTCCATACAGTTGGAGTGACAGGCATGTGCCACCATGCTGAGCTTTTTTATTGGTGTCTCCCTACTTTCTGTCTGCGCTGGTCTGAAACTGCAATCCTCCTGATCTCATGAGTAGCTAAAATTCTAGGTATGAGCCACTGTGCCTAGCCGTACTGTATATACCAAGTGTCAGGACTATAAAGAAAAACACTGGTCCTACTCTGCTTGAAGAATTTACTGTTTGTCATATTCTCCATTGTTCCCACAAGTTTTACTATTTTCTAAATTCCTAATATTAATTAGTTTCCTTTCCTAGAAGTACAGCAGTTTTAGAGAATGGATAAAAAAGGAGGAAAAGAAACCATGTACTGAGCACATAGCCACGTACAATGTGAGCACATTATACATTTTACCTTGTATCAATTTGTAGGCTAGATATCATTACCTACATACAGATTATATTTAAGATGAGGACACTGTGGCTCACAAAACTTGACCACATCCAGTCAACCTGAGATATGGTACTGCTGGCACCTGAATCAGCTGGCCATGTTTTTTCCATTTCATGTAATAAGTAAAACTTGTCCCGTATTTTCTTTGGGCAGTTTCCATAACAGGTAAATCAGAGGTAGTTTAGGTAAGGTTTCTGTGTCATTTAATTAACTCTTAATTTCTACTTACTGCCACTCCCTTAGATTTCTAGATAAGGTAGCTTGTACCCTTCATTTTTATTCTCTGCAGGAGATTCTGGTAACAACAGCATTTCCAGTTCCCCAAGAGGTCAAAGCCCATGGTCCATAAATCTTCTACCACAGAAAGTGCGTCCCTCAGTACTTTGTATCTTTCTTCTAGCACTTACATACCACTTCACATAATGTAAGTAGTAGTCTTGGTCCTTCCGCTAGACTTTTCCTCTCAAAGGGTCCATGACAGCACCTTGTAACAAGCACTCAAACCACCTGCTGAAATGTTTATCCTTAATAATTTGATGGCTACACTATTATTATAGGCCTTTCTTTTATACTATCTTCCTATTTTAATGAAAATAGTTTTGAAAAAATAAGAATGTTAGGCTTATAAAACAAATAACAGTTCCTTGGCTTTGTTAACACTTCTTTCTTTTTGGAAATGGTCTCATTATATAGCCTTGGAACTCATCATCTTCCAGCCTCCTGAGTGGGATTACAAGTGTGCACCACCAGGTCTAACTGTTAACACTTTTATCTATTTCTTTTGATATTCACTTCCATAATTGTAAATAATCTCCTATACTGCTATTTCCTGGTAATCAGTATTAGATACTATTTGACTTCCCATTATGACAGATGAGGGATTTCAGCTCACATAAAACCTCCCAATATGATAATATCTCACCTTCCAGTCAATACATGGTTGACATTGTCACTGATTGCTGCTTACTATACTTCCTTTCTTCAAAAGGGTATGGAGGAGGAATTTTAATTTTAAATCAGAATCACACAGAAAACATCAATACAACCTGCACATGTGATGGAGAGGCAGGAGGCTTGAGAGTTCCAGGTGAGCCTGGGCTATGTGGTAAGACCCTATCTCAAAAAATAAAGTAAAATAACATAAAACATCAATACATGTTTTGTGAAAAGTTGAGAATCTAAGTAACAATAATCTTACCTCTAATTGGGCTAGTTTTTCCTGAATCTTACAAAACTGATCATCATCCACCTGAACTGCCTTCCTCATCACTTCTCCCATTTCACAGATTCTGTCAATCTGACTCTCGATTTCCTATGAAAATAAGGTGAAAATTTATCTTTTGTACAAATATGAAGACAGGGCAACCTGTGCATTATGATTTTTTAAAAGCTCATTTAAAAAAACCTGCTATCTTGAAAAAATAAAAATGTTAATAGGGAAAAAAGTTCATTTAATCCAGACTGTAGAAATTATACTAACATCTGACCCATAAATAATATAAGTATACTTGTAGTATTCACAATTTCCATTTTTGAAAGATCAATTTTAGCCAAGTGTGGTGGCTTGGCTAAAATTCCCAAAGTGTGGAGTGCTTTAATTCCAGCACTCAGGAGGCTGAGGCAGGAGAATGGAGGATTTGAAGTCAGTCTGGGCTACACAGTAAGACCCTGTCTCAAAAAAAAAAAAAGTTAACTACTACCATTTGGTTGGACAGTATATCTAAGTGGCTATTTATCTTAAATTTGAATAATTTTATTGATAGGAAGCTTACCACAGTGCAAGTTGCACTTTGTTTTTGGGCATATCTCTTAGGAAGTATTTCTATTTGAGCTAAACGCCTATCTCCTTCAAGTTTTCTCCTCTGGATCACAGAAAATAAAATTAACTTTTCTCTTTCAGATGAAAGCCATTCAAATACTTAAAATATCCTTAGTCCCCAAAACTTTTAAGTCAATAAATATGCATTCAATGGAATCTACACTGAAGCTTGTCTTTCACATTTCACTGTACCAATCTATGAATCCAGGATTCGATGATGCAGAGTACATGTGGATGTACAATGACAACTAGAAACACTATACAAACTCCCAAATTAAATCATAAGCAAAGCAAAGTGTAGAAACTATGTTGTTTAAATTTTTTCCTAATAACATAGTATAATTAATTTAATGAAGATTTACTGACTGCCTGCTACGTTCCAGGAAGTATGTTACTGACAAAATATCCATTCATATTCCTTACAACCATGAACCTACCAGTTTAGTAAAATGTACAAGTAATAACTAACCAGGTGTTTAGTAAGTACCTTCAACACTAAATGGTGTTATGTTTGATGGAAAAGAACTCAATACATAACCCAGACTGGCCTCAAACTAGTGATCTTGTGGCCTTAGCCTCCCAAATACTAATTAACATCTTGAAAAAGAGATCTTGGTGAGGGAGAGAAGAACTTCAGTCTTACTCATGAAGGATCTGAGCATCCTTTCATCCCTTTTTCTATTCATGTTATTACAAAGCCATAGCAAGTTAAACAGTGAAAGAAAAACATACTTACTTTTCCAAAAACAAAAAAAAAAAAAACCAAAACAACCCCCCAAAAACAAAAACAAAACTAAGTAGACAAAGTAAAATGATCTCAAGAGTTCAAGTCAGTTCATTTAGAATTTATTTGTTAGCATTCTTACTGCAGAGTGAGACTGGTGAGCTTTCAGGACTGGCTCAGCATCCACTGCTTTTTTAGCAACCATTAACTGTAACATCTGTTTCCGGTACTTGCTCATGATGAGTTCCAAGGCATCCTGGTGTTCCTCCAAGGAAACCCACAGCTCTAACAAAAGAGTAAAACACCTTGGCAGTGATGTCTGAGCGATAGATCTCACAGCCAAACTTGCTAAGTAAGCACTCTACCACATGAGCCACACTCCTAGCCTCTCAACTCTTAACTGTTGGAGTTTTATGACACTGCATGAGCTACTCTAAATTCAAAGTTGTAGAAATATCATGTGATGCACAATCAGAAGACACGGGCTTGAGTTCAGTTCTATGCTCACTTGTTTAATACACAGAAGCAAATCTTTTACCTTCTTTCATCTTATTTCTTAACTGCACTGGGTAAATACTTGGTTTGTCTACCACCTCAAAATGAAGATATGAGAATATAGTGCAATGATGGATGTGAAAGCTGTAAACTGATATACAACTATTTACCACTATCACTATCTACCCTAAGAATATACCCTTAGGATAAAATTCTGCTCTTCCACTTTGTACAGGAACATAAGCAAAACTAATCTTAACTTCAGTTTTTACCCTAATTAGTACTGAAATATTACATTTTAGCTCTTGAGAATATTAACTCCTTTGTTAAGGCTTCTGAGATGCTTTAGAAAAGCCATACAATGATTCAGCTAAGTACCTCTTTGATAAATGTGTGTATACCATATACATATATATATGGTATATATGTGACTATACACATTTATCATACACACACACACATATATGGTCATTAACTAATTGTGTTTTTATATATATAAGCATGTAACATGTATATAAATACAGAATCAGTTTGTATGTGTACATATAAAAACATTATCTGTCAGATGACTTTAAAAAGGGTAATGTGATTAATTTTACAGTTACTGGAGAACTATCGAAAGTATTGATCTGGATGGGCTGGAGGTGTAGAGCACTTGCCTAGCATGTGCAAGGCTCTGGGTTCAACTCCAGTACTGCAAGAAAACAAAAATACATATAATACTGATCTGGAAATAGAGGATGTGCACTTTTGTAAACTGTTACAGCAATTTTGCAAGAACTTTATATTACCGGATATGAAAAAGGTCTGACTAACCTCTGTTTTCCTGCTGCAAGTCTCTAATCTGTGTGTTCTCTTGGGACAGCAGAATGTGAGGTTTGTATTTGGACATGTCCTTCACGTCGGATGCATCCTGTTGACACTGGACAGAGACAAAGGGCGCGGTAAACAACAGTGGCAGCCTCAACACAACTGGCAGGAGTCAGAGCACCGGGACAGGATCGTGACCCGCCCCCTGAGGGCGGGCACAAACTCAGGCTGAGATCCTCCCCTCAAGGTGCCCACACCGAGTGCACTGGCCTCGCACCCTCCGCCTGACCTGGTCCGGAAGCGCGGTCCCCGCCTCCCGCATAGCGGCCACCCGCCGGTGCAGCGCCGCTGACTGGTCCACCAGAGACTCGGCGGCCGCATCGTGTTCCCGCAGCCTCTCCAGCAGGGTCTTGGCGTCCGTCAGGATCTTCTCAATCGTGCAGCTCATAGCGGTTGGAGGACCCCAAACCTGGTCCTGCTCGCTTGCTCAGACCTTCCCGGAACTTGTCTCCGCGTTAACTGCGTCACTTCCGGGCACGCTGAAAAGGCCTGCTAGCGGACTGGCTGCGCGCATGCGCACCGGCGACCTGGCCTGCTGCTTGACCCACTTTAACCTGCAACTTCTCCTTTGCGCAAGCTGGGGGCTGCCCTTCCTTGCCATGTCCATGGTGGGCTCCCTGTTCCCAAACCCTGATGATCAAGCTGTTCTGGCCCCGCCATCTGGGGTTACAAATTACCTGCCGTTTTATTTTTTAATTAAAAAATTTTTTTCAGTTTTAATTTTTAAAAAAATTTTGGTTTTGCCATGGCTGAACTTTTAAATTGGTGATCCTCCTGCCTTTGTTAATCAGTCATAGGGTTTAAAAAAAACTTTTTTTTTTTCTGATGATGATACTGGGGTTTGAACTCAGGGCCTCTTGCTTGCTTGGCAGGTGCTCTACCACTTACTCTACTCCTCTAATCCTCTTTAATGTTGAGTATTTTCAAGACGAGCGCTCACAAACAATTTGTCCAGGCTGGCCTCCAACCACAATCCTCCTGATCTCTGCCGCCTACATAGCTAGGATTACTTGTGTTAGCCAATGGTACTCAGCTAAAAATTTTTTTTTAACTGGTAAAATACACCAAAACTTAACTGTTTCAGATCCCCCCCACCCCCTTAGGGTATTTTGGTTTTTGGTTTTTGGTTTTTGGCAGTCTTGGGTATCATGCTGACTTTGAGGTAGACCACAGAGCCCCGTTTATTAGTTTTTGTTTTGCTTTTGATAGTCATCCTAAGTGGGTTAAGGTACAGTCATTGTTATTTTCTGATAGCCCTGGTTTTTGGGGGGTTTTCTTCCTGGCTTGGTTTAATTAACCAATTGAGAATCTAACTAGCAGCAATAACTTCTGTGCTATTTGTTACATGGGCTTATAAGGGCTTAGTCAACCCTGTATGTCACTGTTCTTTTTCATTCATTAATTTAACACATGTTGTTAGAGACTCTTCTTTGTTTCGTGCGTGTTTAGTCTCTGTAAATATAGCTGAGCATAAGCACTGGTCTCTGCCCTTAGAAAATTTGTATTCCAGGTGAAGAAAGATTTCATACTCTAATCAAGAGTTGAAGGTAGGTAGTGAGAATTTAGAGAAGCAGTGAAAGGGTGAGGGCAGGTTGGGCTTTTAACTATTGTATGCCCAACAGCTGGCATAATGGAGACACTCCAATAAGTCTTTTGGAAAGAAGATGGGAAACAAGTTCAACCAAAATCAGGACCATTAGCCAACAAGAAAAAAATTATGTAGAGCCAAAGAGATAAAGAAGTTTCATTCATTCATAAAACAAAAACCACTGCTCCTAAGTGATCTGTTTCATTTGGCTTTGATTTCCATTCAGGGATAATATCTCTGAAATCCACTCTGTAGTCCAAATCTCTTTCATGAACATAAAATATTTATATTTAGTTGCTTCGAAGATGTTTCCACAGGGACAACTTACAGAAACCACAAATTTGATACAGTCTAAAACAGATCTCCTTGTCTTTACTGTCAGACTTGCTCCTGTTTCAGTAAAGAGAATGTTTACATATGCATTTGCCCAAACTATGATCCTGCAAGTCAGCCTTCTTGACCTCCTTATTTCTAGAGACATTGTTTATATTTGGCTACACCCTGTATCATTCACCAATAATTGTTCTTCATAGGGAATTTTAAGCTTTAATATCTAATCCTTTGGCTGTAGCCTTTGTTTTAATCTGTCTCATTCTTTTAAACCTTTCTCCCACTACCACTTTGATTTATCCAGGTCTTCAATTTCTGAATATAGCTATGCTATCCTAACCTATTACAGTATTCTCATAGTCTAATTTTCTTTCCTGCCCAGACTGAACCCTCATAATTGGCAGTCTTAACCATTGTCTTTCTTGTACCCCCAATTCCTTTACATCTTCATCTAGACTCTCTCTTCTTAGGCCTTTACATCTCTCTTCTTAGGCCAAATGAAACCACTAAACTGTTCTTTCTCAATCATACAATTCTAGTAGTGGCTGAAAGGTGACAGAGAAATAAAGGAGGGTATGTTTTCTGGATTTGCTATTGTTTTTAAATAAGGAAGTTTTGACCATATTCACAGGACCTGTAGGGTAAAGAGTGAAAAAAAAAGAAAGAAAGAAACACAGGAGAGTGGGGGGCATTTGAAGAAGGAAGAACTAGGAGAAGGATTCTCTGCTAGGTTCATTTTTGATGAATGTTGACTGGGATGATGGGCATAGATCAAGAGCACAGGTGCTATAGTTTGAGTGTCCTTCCAAAACTCATGTTGGGATTTAATTGGCATTGTGGACAAAATGCCTTGCTGACTCACTATGAAATAAAAATCTCCCCAGTTTTTTGATAGACTACTTTAAGCCATTTGTTACATGATATTCGTTTGCAAGTTGATGAAACTTTAGTGTATAAATTCTCATTTTAAAATTTTTTTCTTTTGTTCTGAAGGGAAAAGGCATTCTTTCACTTTGTTTTTTTGGTTTGTTTGTTTTTTGTTTTGTTTTGTTTTGTTTTTTTAATGACTTGCAGGCACAATACCTAGTACTGCAGCTGCCAGAACTTGGCATGGTAAATCCTGCTACCACTGACTAGCAGCTGGACTGATTGTGAATAAGAATGAAAGCATTAAAGGGTTTAACTACAAAAAAAAAAAAATTGGCATTGTGGTAGTATGAGATAGGACCTTTAAGAGGAGATTAGGTTATGCAGGCTATGCCCTAAGAAATGGATTAATGCTGAGGTCATGGGATTTGGTTAGTTATCACAGGAGTGGACTCTTTATAAAAAGGATAAGCTCATTCTCCACCTCTCTCCCTCCTCACCACCCATATTTCCTCACCACATAATGTCTTTCCATATTATGACATATCAAGAAGGTCCTTAACCAGGCACTGGGGGCTCACACCTGTAATCCCAGCTACTCACGAGGCAGACATCAGGAGGATCTCGATACAAAGCCAGCCCAGGCAGATAGTTTTTGAGACCCTATCTCAAAAAAAAAAAAAAAAAAAAACCACAAGGGCTCAAGGTTAGGCCCTGAGTTCAAACCCTAGTTCCAAAAAAATAAATAAATAAATAAAATAAAGGCCATGGCCTCTGGGCTCTTGGAGTTCCCAGCCTCCAGAACCACAGGCCAAATAAACTTCTATTGTTTATAGTTTATCCAATCTGTGCTGTAACACAGAAAACAGACTAAGACTGTAGATTAAGGTGCTAGACTTGAATAAGTGATATTTCACTCTCTCTAATTGGAAGGAAATAAGACTAAGTAACAAATACAGAGTCTAGATGAAGATGCATGAAGTTGAAGAGAGTTCTAAACTTTTTTTTATGGCAGTACTGGGGTTTGAACACAGGGCCTCACACCTGCTAGGCAGGTGCTCTACTGCTTGAGCCACTCCACCAGACCTTATTTGTGTTGGGTGTTCAAGATAGGGTTTCATAAACTGTTTACCTGGGCTTGCTTCAAACTGTGATCCTCTTGATCTCTGCCTCCTGAGTAGCTAGGATTACAGGTGTAAGTCACTGGCACTCAGCTGGTCTCCCCACTTTTATTCCCAGCTTTTGGCCTGACCATCAATCTCTCCTCTCTATCAAGGAATACATCTTACTCAAGTGGTCTTCTGAGGATCTAAATACCAAGTCTGACTCACCAGGCAGTGTTCCTGCTGTCCTGACATGAACTCTACCATGCCCACTGCTATAGTGGTCCCGTACTGAGAGGACAACAGGGTACTATTGTCCTTGAACATGAGAAATGCTGCCCAGAGGGAAGAGAGTACAGAGCGGTGGGAACATATAGTGGTCCTAGGGATCCAGTAATAGAGGCAAAGGACAGAGACATGCAACTTTACCTGAACTGTATCACCCACATGGGTCCCTAGAGTTATTTTCCAATATTCGTACCATACCTCTTGATGACACTCCTTTGGAACCTCTGGAAGATTTTTGCAACAATTCAACATGCAACTTTCTATAGAATTTAGAATCTATAGTTAAAAATATAGATGTAAAGCATCCTATGACTCATTTTGCATGTATGAAGCACCCTACTTTACTTTTTCCTCCTTTCCCTTATGGCAAGTTCTGAGCTCTTATATCAGTTATTTTGTTTTTGTTTTCTTCCCCCCTCCCCTTTTGCTGCTGCTACGTAATGGCTTTCTAGGATTTGGCTTTGAAAAAGCCCTTAAAGTCTGGCACTGCATGACCTTCACCTGTCATCCTAGCTACTGAGCAGGTAGAGATCAGGAGGTTTGTGGTTCAAGGCCAGCCCAGGCAAATAGTTCATGAGACCCTATCTCAAAATTTTCCAACACAAAAAAGGGCTGGTGGAAGTGGCTTAAGCAGTAGAATGCCTGCCTAGCAAGCGTGAGGCCCTGAACTCAAACCATAGTGCTGCCACAAAAAAAAAAAAAAGAAAAGAAAAAAAGAATTTTACTCATTGAAGCCAGGCAAAGTTGACTAAGCGTAGATAGTTCACATCTTATGATAGTGGTGCTTCTTCAACTTAACTGTACACTAACCACCTAGGAATCTGTCCACACACAGATTCTGATTTAGTGGGTCTATGTAACACAAAAAAGCATGGCTGGTGGGGTGGCTCAAATGGTAGAGCACCTGCCTAGCAAGTGTGAGACCCGGAGTTCAAACACCAGAACCTCCAAAAAAGGAAAAAAAAAAAAAGAAGTCCTTAAAATTAAAATTATAGTGAATGAATCTGAATAAGACACAGAGAAGTGTTTAGTGTTCTAGAAAATCAGATATGAGTGTGTATTATAAAATTCTTATGAATCTCATTTTTTTAACTTTTATTATTGTTGTACTGGGGGTACAATGTAACATTTACAAAAGTTCTTACAGTATAGGGTTTTTTTGTTTGTTTTCTTTCTGTCTTTTTTCTTTTTTTTTTTGGTGGAACCAGAGTTTGAACTAATAACTTATAGTCCTGGTCAATATTTAAATTAAATCCCTATTTTCTAAAATGTTTAAATATGCACTGTAGTGGAATTGCGTGTGGCCCAAGGATATGTCCAGCGGGTCACAGATGGCTCATGCCTGTGTCCTACCTACTCAGGAGGCAGAAATCGGGAAAATCACAATTTGAAGCCAGAGTGAGCAAATGGTGTGGAAGACCTTATTTCAAAAATACCCAACAAAAATAGGGCAGGTGGAGTGGCTCAAGTGGTAGACTGCCTGCCTAGTAAGTGTGAGGCCCTGAGTTCAAACCCAGGTACTCCCCCCCAAAAAAGAAAAGAAAATATATATGACAGCCTTCAAACATCTGTTGATTCAATCCACCACAAATTGAAAATATTCAGGAAAAAAGTTAACTGAACATGTATACTTTATTCTGTAAGCAATATAATATAAAAACTATTTACATAGCATTTTCATTATACTAGGTGTTATTAAGTAATCTAGAGATGATTTAAAGCTTGCAGGAGGGTGCACATGGGTTACATGCAAATACTATGCTATTTTGCATAAGGGACTTAGTATTCAAAGACTTTGGTATCTGCAGGGGTTCCAAATCCCCTGAAGATGCTGAAGGACTGCTGCTTACCCTTCCGTTACATGAAGATTCACATTACAGTAGATCTTGGAATTTGAGGATTTAGCACCTAGGATCTTTGAGTGTTCTCAGATGATTATGGGTTTATGACATGTAGTAATTTTTAATTTTACTGAGATATAAATCTCTAACTCTTCTAATAGTGCATCTGACCTCTGCTTAGAAGTGAGTTGGCTTACACAAGAGCCTAGCATCTGCACGGGCACCATTTTATTGTTGCCTAGGTGATTTTTGTGTTCATTTCATAGGGAAAATTGTATACTGTAATAGTCTTTTCAAATTTGGAATTTCACACCGTTTCAGGATTTACCATGAAGGAATGTTAAAGGTGAAGTGACTACAAGTCACCCTCACATACCTTGACAAGGTTTGAAGCCATACTACGATATTGTGAATGAAATAACAGTCCAACCACCTTCAAGAGTACTTCTTCGAGTCTGGCATTCTGGGATGCCAATGTAATCTGACCACCTTCATTTGGAATAACTCAGAGAAAAATGAGAAATGCTTAGCTTGCATCAGACGAAATAAGCACTTTTATAAAAATTTTTTACTTGCATATTCAGAATGTAGCCAGAACTGTTCGTTGTAAACTTGTCTGCAGGCTTGACAAAAGCATCCCAGGGCTTTTTGAGAAAGAATTTTCCTTAGAAATTCTGTAGCTGCTCAGCCCTCATTGGAATATATAATAGACTGTTCCCCTGCCCTCCGCTTAAATTTGGACAATAGAAATAGCGCTTTTCAAAAGGCCCATATTCTTTGTTGTTGCTCTTTGGCAGAACTGGGGTTTAAACTCATGGTCTCACACTTGCTAGGCAGGTTCTCTATCATTTGAGCCACCCTGCCAGCCCTGTTTTGTGTTGGATATTTTCAAGAAAGTGTCTCATGATTATTTTGTTTGGGCTGGCTTGGAACCACAATCCTCCTGATTTCTGCCTCCTGAGTAGCTAGGATTATAGGCATGAGCCATTGCACCCAGCTTGATGGTACTTTTTGAAGCACAAAAGTTTTTAATTTTGATGAAGTATAAATTATGTAATTTTTTTTCTTGTTTTTGCTTATACTTTTGGTGTCATATATAAGAAACTGTTGCATAATCCAAGATCATGATTATTTATTCTTGTTTTCTCCTAAGAATTTTATAGTGTTAGAGCTTACATTTAGGTTTCTTATCCATTTTTTTAAAATTAGCATATTTTAATTGTACAAAAGGGTTTCATTGTGATACAACATTCATATAATATGCTTTGATCACATTCACCCCATTTATGATAGTCTTTCTTGACCCTTTTTTCTTTCTCCCTCCTTCTTAACACATTTTGAGGTGATTCTTACGTCTGATGTGAGGTAGGTTTCCTCTGACATTGGTTATGAAATACCTTAAATTTCATAAATTACTTGAACATGGAAGTATATTTAAGGCATGATAGGATCCTGCTCCCTGACCACCACAGCTTGTCAAACTAGGAGTGGAATGAGTCACTTAATCTATAAAGATTGTCATTAGAAGGACAGTAAGTCATATATATATTGTGTGGTGAAGCTTGGAATTGTTTTATAGGTATTTTAGTAAGCGCTTTTAGACTTGGAGATGTTGATGTAATGAGTAATATTAATTATTGCTTTGGGGAGGGGCCTCACCCAGTGATACAAAACAAATTAATGGGCTTCCTTTTGAGATAATAAGTGTTTGGGTTTGATATGAATTGTATGCATCTCTTATGTGTAATTTCATCTTTTATAGAACCAGCTACCTACAAAGTTAATTGTTTTCTTCATAATTCCAGACTTAGGCTTCTGTCTGATAGAACTTAGTCATTAATTTCCTTTGGGAGTTGTGTGTGCCTTTGGTTTAAAAGAGCTTGGGAGGATGTGAGGGAGATCTGGCTGTGACATCTGTCACCACATTGATCGCCAGGGTTGATTCGGCTGATCTGGCTGGCTAGGCAGATGTCCCCTTCCTCCCTCACCGTGCTCCCTGTGTGTCCCTCCCGAAGCTGCACGCTCGGTCAAAGAGGACGACCATTCCCAATAGAGGAGGACCCTTCCTAGGTCAAGGGTATACGAGTAGCTTTGCTCCCTTGCTAGAACCTCCAAAATAGCTTGGGAGAACAGATCACAGGAGAGCATGCTAGTCTGAAATTTCTTTCAGTGTAACCTCCAGAAAAGGAACTGTATCAAGTCCATTGTGGCAATGCCTAAAGAACACAGTCAGTGAACCACACATGGTCTAGTTGAGGCTAAAAAAGTCAGAGTTTGGGACTTGTACTGTCAACTATAATACATTGACATCCAAGAGCCAGGGTCCAAATCATACTTGCATGGCAAGAAATAGATCTTGGCTTTGCATTGTGGTGTACAACTATAATCCCAGCATTTGAGAGATGGAGGCAGGAGGATCACAAGTTTGAGGTCAGCCTGGGTTACATAGTGAGGCCCTGTCTCAAAAAAGTAAAAAAAGAAGTTGCAGTTGCTGAAGCCTATAATCCTATCCTAGCTACTCTGAAGGCAGAGATCAGGAGGATTGTGGTTTGAAACCAACCTGGGCAAATAGTTCATAAGACCCTTCTCAAAAAAAAAAAAACAATACAAAACAGGGCTGGTGGAGTGACTCAAGAGGTAGGGCACCTACCTAGCAAGTATGGGGCCCTGAGTTCAAATCCCAGTACTGCCACACACACACACAAAAAGAATTTTCATCAATACAAATGTGGTCCCTAGGTAAATAAGACCAGCCTTTTCTCAGGCTGGGTCTGAAAGAGGTATATGGTGCAATGTCTTGTTGGCCTTGGCTAGGGGATGAAAAGGAAATATTGACAGGACTCTTGACCTTGAATAGGAAGCTGCCATTCCACAACACTGTGACTGACTGAAGAATATAGTAGGGCCTTTTAGAGGTCAGAGATCTGGACCGAGCCTTCAATTTGCCAGCCTTGGCAAGGTGGACCTGAGTGTGAAGAGTGAGGAGAGTCCCCTGGTGCCAGCCTAGCATGTATGATAATGTGGTTATAGATAGTCTAGTACTGTCCACATCCTATGTACTAGACCTCATTTCCTCCCCTGCCATTCTCTATCAGTTATACTCTAACTCTATTCCTATCTCATGGATTGAGTCTTGGCTTCCCCTCTTGTTTATCATTGTGGTCTTATTCATCAGCATTTGGTCTTCCCTGTTGGACTCTTGATCTTTCCTCAAGGACTTGGTTCAGGTACACCTCAGGTCTCAAAATCAAGCTCTGTTTTAGGATCCTGAAAACTCTTTAAAATTAAATTGTGATTGTAAGAGGAGCAATGACAGGCACTTTAAAACAGACATCTAAAGAGGTATGGGAAACAACAGGCTTCTTGGAGAAATAACAAGCCCCTTACCAAAATAACAAGATGCAGCTGCACAATGTAGTAGTGGACCCCAAGTCCAGGACGAGTTGGGCAAACTTCCAAGGCCAGGATGTGCTGACCAGACCCTCTTGGAATGTCCAGTTCAATAAGGAGAGGGACAGACAGGTGGTCAGATTTACTGAGAAGTTGACTAGGTGTCAACCAATCACCAGTGTAGTTTCAAGGTAGACTAGTTGGACCTAAGCCAGTTAGTGCCCTGTGTCATCTCCTGGACTTCAGCCTTTCTGTGACTTAGCTCCTTCACTAAGTCCCACCCATCAGGATGCTTTGCTGTCCTTTTAGTAAACTTTGTGCTTGCTTTACTCTTAACTCCTGCTCCAGCATCTTCAATCATCCACTACGCCAGGACACAAACTAGGGATCAACACTCCAATATTATGATGATGGTCATACAACCCTGTGAATATATTAAAAACTACTGAAATGTATACTTTACATGTGTGAATTTTATGGTATGTGAGTAAGCCTATTAAAAAATCAAGCTCTGAATCACTGGCCAGTGCAGAGTAAAATTAGCAGTATAGCATCCCTATGTGAAATAAAATGATCTGCATGCTTTATTCATAATTCTCACAACAGCCCTACATTTACACAGAAGGAGCATGCGACATTACAAAGCCATGTAATGTTCTCTAGGACTTGCAGCTTATCTAAGCCAGAGCCAAGATAAGAGTGGGAAGTCGGACTTCAAAATCAGTGTCATTGCCACTTTGCTACAGTGTAGCATTAGACAACTTAGTATATCTATTTTTCTAGTTGAAAAGAAGGTAAACTGAGGTGTAGGTAGTGGAAACAGTCATTGAATGGTGTAAATGTTTGCAGTAAAATAATTACTGAAGTGAATCAGAGCGCAGATCAAATACCTATTGTTGCATAATAAACTACACCCAAACTTTGTGGCTTAAAACAACAAATGTATTTTTTCACGTACCGGTGGGATAGTTCTGGTCTTGGTTAGGTTTGGCTGATTCCTGTTTGTGATTGGGTACTTGGCAGGGTCTATCTGGTTCTGAATGGATTCACTCACATGTCAGGTGGGTAGGCTGGCTATGAACTGTGATGATGGGGGTAACTGGGTAACAGGCTAGCCTGGGCTTGTTCATATGTCTATGGGATTGCAAGATCATTCAAGCCCCAGCATGCAAGTACTTTTCAAGTCTTTACTTCCTCATGTATGGTGCAATGTTTCATTGGACAAAGGAAATCCTGTGGTCAACCCACATTCAGAAGAATGAATGGGACAGAAAGAAAGTGTGACCATTTTTGCATCTACCATAGAAAGAGAGGTAACAATGATGAAGGATTAACGAGAGGTGTTAGGTGCTTGACTAAAATTAGAAATTATATATTTTTTGTCCTGTGGGAGATCAGATTGCACCCTGATCTGAGTTAGTGCATATTGTATACAGCAGTAGCTTTCAGGCTGTGTCTTGCCCTGAGTGACTCCATTTTATAAAATAGTAATTTATTCTATTTTGAATGCAAATGCTGAGGTAAAAATGACTCTGCACCTTCTTTGTGCAAGTAAAAAACCACCATCTGTCCAACACAAACCATGAGGCACAGATACTTTATTTACACAAATAAAATATCATCTATAAACTTATCAAATTAAATCAGTAACACATGGATACATAGTATATCAAAACACATAAAAAAAAAAACCCACCCCATCCCTATCGACTTATCAAACACACTAGCCCAATGAATGATGCAACTCCCTCACCTGGGAGTACCCCAAGACTGCTACAACGCAGGCACTGACCTATCACTTGGTCACTCATCACAACCTTTGCCAAGGAAAATCACCACAGTGAAGGATCTCTACCTCTGTCCCTAGGCTCCAACTCAAATACAGTTTCTCCTGTCTGTGACACACTACCTGCTTTAAACTGACTGTCAAAACTGCCGGCCACCCAAAACTGTGTTGGACAACCCTGCGCCCTGAACAGCTCTGTACCTGTGGTTTGTAGAACTTCTTTCCTGGACTCTGTATCAGCTCTCTGCTCATGCCTTCACTAAAACCCTTCTGAACTCAGCAACCATTTGAACCTCATTCTCTAACCTTTGTATCATTGTGTGAAGTGTACTGTCTGATCTGAGACTTAATATTAGTGAGTAAGATTGGAATAGAAGGAACTGTGTTTGCCAATGGTCACAAATACCAAGGGAAATTAGCATGGGTTCCAGATCATCTTTGGCTGGTCTTCTTTGTTGTCACAAGTGATTTATTTCTTGGGACATCCATAGTCTGAGTGCAGAAGACAGAAGACTTGGATGAAAGAATAAGGACAAAGGCCAGTGACACATACATTAGATTTTTAAACTCTATACAAAATCAAAACCATAATTCCTAGGAAGAAGATGGCTTCCATTTTTAATAAATTTGCCAGGTTGATCTAGGTTTGCCCTTTCCTTTTGAAAAAAAAATCTTCGAGTGGTTTGAGCATATGTGGGGGTACTGGCCTGGGTATAACTTTAGCTTTGTTATTCTCATGGGTTAGTGGTGATTATGCAGTAGACTTCCTCCACTGGATGGATGCCATGTTTCTGCAAGGTTACAAGGTTGTATATATTTTTAAGAAAGGCTAAGGATTGTAGTGCAATCTATAAACAATGTGAACATTTTCAGATATCATTAGACATTTTTTCCCTTGAAAAAATGCTATAGGAATTCTTTGGTAAATTTGACTTAGTGAAATATCTTTGTTAAAAAGAACAAAAGTAGTAGCAAAACTTAATGGAATATATCCACCAGAAAGCACAAAAATGTCTTTAAGCAGTAATAATCAAAATATGGATGTCATTGACGACTTTTTGTATTTTAGGCATGTGATAAGCATTTGTAAGATTTCATTTATGCTTTACAAAATTTTAGAATATAAATATGATCAAAGGGTATTGGTTGTGTTTAAAAACTTTGTAAAACATTTAAAATTTAATTATGGTAAGTCACTCACACCAATCAATAACTACATTTATACAAATTTAACATAGACAAGACATCCTTAATATTCAAATTATCCATTCAGATGTTCTTTGAAGGCCATATAATAAAAATCTGTTATGTTATTGAAGGACTGAAGGACGGGCTGCAGGAGGTCCCAAAAGGCAATAAGTAGTCAAGGAGACACTTCTCCTCCCTAGGAAATGCCTGTTTGCATCTGAAAGGCATCTCCTGCCATCAGGCAGTGCAAATAAGCTATAAAACCCACTCCCCACCCTGGCCCACGGGATCACCGGTTTCTGGGTCCCCCTGTATTCTCCAATATGTAGTCCTTCTCTTCTCTGTTCTCCAACTAAATTCTCTATAAATAAAATATTTCCGACCTCTGCTGTTAGAGTCTGTCTGTGCTTTCACTGTCAGAGCAGGCTCAAGAACCCTGAGCACCTGAAATTCCTGTGTGTGTCATTCGTGCATAATTATTTTCTCAGTAATATTTTGGTTTCTTTCCACAGTAATTATCTTCCCTTCAAATTAAAACAACAGAATTCATTGAATTAATTTTATTCTTGCTTTTGTATCAAAAGATTCTAAATTTTGCTAAGTGTGGTAGCTCAGGCCTATAATACTAGCTACTTGGTAAGTGGAGATCAGAATTGTGATTCAAGATTTGCATAGGCAAAAAATTCGTGAGACCCTATGTCAACCAATGGCTGGGTTTATAAAGCAAGATCCTATCTCAAAAAAACCAACAAAAAATAAAAGGGCTGGAGCATGGCTCAAGTGGTAGAGCATCTGCCTAGCATGTATATGGCCCTAAGTACCGCCCCTCCCCCCCAAAAATCCAAATTCCCTTGAATTTTTTTTTTTTTTTTTGTGTACTGAGGCTTGAACTCAGGGTCTACACCTTGAACCATTCCACCAGCCCTTTTTTGTGATGTATTTTTTTGAGATAGGGTCTTGTGAACTATTTGCCCAGGTTGGCTTCAAACTGTGATCCTCCTGATCTCTGCCTCCTGAGTAGCCAGGATTACAGGCATGAGCCACTGGCACCCAGCATGTCATGTGTTCATTTTTTTTTTTTTTTTTTTTTTGATAATACTGAAGTTTGAACTCAGGGCTTCATGCTTGTTAGACAGGCGCTCTATCATTTGAACCACTCTTCCAATCCTTGGTTTTTTTGGGTTTTTTTTTCCTCATTGCTATACTGGGGATCAAAGCCAAGTCTTTGAGCATGCTAGGCAAGTGCTCTACCACTGGCCTACATGCAACTCTATTGGTTTACTTTAAAAAATGTTCAGTTTAGCTGAGCGCCAGTGGCTCACGCCTGTAATCCTAGCTACTCAGGAGGCAGAGATCAGGAGGATCATGGCTCAAAGCCAGTCCTGGGTAAATGCTACGAAAGAGCCTATGTCAAAAAATACCCAACCCTAAACAAGGGCTGGCAGGGTGGCTCAAGTGGTAGAATGCCTGTTTAGCAAAAAAGGAAAAAAAGAAAGTGTTCAGTTTAACTTTCCTTTTAGAATATTAAATATTTAAGCAATTGTGTGACACAATTTTATTAAAACTGTTAAATCTTACTATTTCCTTAAGTTTTATTATTTAGTGTATACTTTTGAAACAGGAGATTTGAGGGTTGGAGTTCTGGGGCTCTTGTTTCACGAAGTAGAAGAATAAATTTCATGGACACGAGAAAAGTGTAAAGTGGGAGAGTTTATTGAGATAAAGTGTAAAGTGGGAGACTAGAGCCCCAGAGTTGGGGGGTGGGGTGCCAAGAAAGAGTGCCAAGAAGTGAAGTGATCTGAGGTTTATATCCATTCTCTCCAGGGCATTGCTCAATCTCTATGCTAATTAGGTGTAGAGAAAGCATTTTGGTTGACTGTGCCTGCACCGTTCTGATTTGTTGATCCTGATCATCACACAGTCCATCTGCCTGCATTCTTTCCACCCTTTAAGGTCACAGGGAGGTCATAACGGAGGTTTCCAGGGGCCCTTCCTTCTGTCTCACTTTGAAATTTAAATGGCCATTTACCTATGGAAAATACTTAAATTATATATATATATATATATATATATATATATATATATATATATATACACACACACATATATATATATATATATATATATATACATATACATATACATGTCATTCTTGCACAGGGGCCATGCTAGCTTTCTGTGTATTGTTTCAATTTTAGTAAGATGCTGAAGTAGGCACCTTAAATTGGTTTCCTTAGCTATTTTAAATTGACTCAAGGAATAATATAGAATATTATCAATTGAAGCATAGTGGAGATTCAGTTCAATTGTTTAACAGCTTCTGAATTATCTAGAGGAAAGAAATATGGTTAAGTTGTAGATAACATGATCAAGGTCATTCACTTAGATTATTTTTCTCAGTTTTCTCTTGAGACTTTAGTCTAATCTCTCCCTGTTACAGATTGTGTCTTGAAGATCTTTTATCTTCTTGTGCTTCAGTTACTAGGAAATACTTTTTCCAATGTATCCTGCATTATCAGTTCATCTCTGAAATTCCGTCACTGTCAGGTAACATGAACTCCTTTTAGGTTTGAATCTCAAACACTTATTAGGGTACAAATGTTAGGGTACCTTTGAGGCTTGCAGCCCACTCAGCCTGAAACCGGCCATGGCTAACATGACCCAAGCCACCACTTACTGGAACTAAGGGAGGTGGGATGGTTTCTGGGAACAGGGACAGTTTCTGGTTAATCTTGCTGGAACGGTATGTGAGTCAATGAGTTAAGACACCTGGTGTTTGCCAAATTCCTGATAAATAATCTTCAAGTAATCTTGCCCCACCACCAGGATGTAGGTGATATCAGAAATATGTGACCCCAGGGACCATAAAAATTACTGTGTGACCATGACTAATGTCTAAAAAATATAAAAGCAGCCTGAACTTTGTATTCGGGGTCCTCGTTGAAACCCGCTGCATCGGGCGGATATCCAGACCCCAGCTGGCTGGAAATAAACCTTGCTTTGTGGCTTACATTATCGTGAGTGTCTTTTGTTCCTCTGAGGGGTGGTCAACTTCAGACCCCAACATCTGAAGGTCCCACCAAGATCTTAGCCCCTCCCTGAGAGGAACAAACAGCCTCCGATACTGAGGTTTAATTGGGAAAGACCACGGAAGGAGGATTGGCCACCTCCGTTTGGAGGGACTTAGAGTCCCCATCTGAATTTGGTTGAGAATTCTCATTGAGTGGAAGGAAAGGGTTACAGCCCTGGAGGCTTCACTATTGGAAGTCGTGGGAGACATCCCCAATGGTCAGGAACCGTGCTGGTGTCCTCAGTGGACGCCGTTTGGGTAGTCTTTGGGTAAGGATCCTGAATCTGGTGTGAATGGAATTACGGCCGGTACTTGTGCATGTTAGAGAGTCCTGTGCGAATTTGTTTGTATGCTGGAATTGTCTCTCTTGTTCTTTGCTGTCTCCTCTGTCCATCTCTCCTGATCATCATGGGACAGGCTCAGGTAACTCCTAAGACCCTTCTTTTGAGTCATTTTTCAGAAATCCATGCTAAGGGACACAATTATGGCGTGAAAATTAAGAAAGGTAAGTTTGGCACCCTTTGCTCAGCAGAATGGCCAACCTATAATGTAGGCTGGCCTCCTCAAGGTACCTTCTCCTTGGACACGATTAAGAAGGTCCAAGATGTCATTAATAGACCCGATCTTCATGGCCACCCTGATCAATATCCCTACGTCCTTATGTGGCAGACTTTAGTAGAAGACCCCCCTTCGTGGCTGCAGCCATTTATCCATGGGGCACCTACAGACCGGCCCGCAATACTGGCCGTGTCGGGGAACACCCCACTCCCGTTAATTCCCCTAAGAAGCCTATCCTGCAGGAAGACCCAACTCTCCATCCATCCTTGATAGACTTAGATTGTGAAGTAAATCCCCCACCATATGCCGCTGCCGCGCCACTCCAGCCAGAGGCAGCTGGCTCCCCTGAGCCTCTCCACTCGTCATCCTCCCTGTCTGCACCCTCTGCCCCGGTCTCCAGACCAGTGAGGGGACTCAGGCCCCGTAGGCAGTGAGAAGAAGCCCCAGAGGAGGAGCCCTCCTCCACTTCCACTGGGCCCCCCCATCCTCCCGGTGCGGGCCCTGGGTGGTGCTGGTCCTGATGGGGGACACACCTATCAGTATTGGCCTTTTTCAAGTAGTGACCTGTACAACTGGAAAGCCCAGAATCCTCCTTTTTCTGAGGACCCTAGAGACCTGACTGATCTGTTCGAGTCCATTTTGCATACTCACAGTCCCACATGGGATGACTGTCAGCAGCTCCTTAAGACTCTATTCATCACCGAGGTACGGGAGCAGATTCTCACTGAAGCCAGAAAGAATGTCCCCAGCGACAATGGGCGACCGACCACCCTGACAAACCTGATTGATGATCGTTTTCCTTTAAACAGACCTGACTGGGACTATGGGACTGCAGAAGGTAGGGAGCATCTCCAGGTCTACTGCCAGACTCTTATGGCAGGCCTCTGGGTGGCAGCCCACCGCCCTACCAATTTGGCTAAGGTAAAGGCAATAATGCAGGGGGAAAATGAAAGCCCAGCTGCATTCCTTGAGTGTCTTTAGGATGCATACAGACAGTATACCCCCCTAGACCCACTAGCGGAGGTGAATCAGTCAGCTGTGATAATGTCCTTCATAAATCAGGCTGCCCCTGATATTAGGAAGAAACTATATAAGCAAGAAGGGCTTGGGGAGATGACTACCCGGGATCTGATGAAAGTAGCCGAAAGGGTTTTTAACACCCAAGAAACCCCAGAAGAACGAGAGGATAGAATCAGGAAGGAGAATCAGGAACTACAAGAAAGGATTCGGAAGGAGGACAGGGAACACCAGAGTAAGGAAAACAAGAAACAGCAAAAAGAGATGGCTAAGATACTGCTAGCAGGAGTCCAGGGTCTGGCTGGACCGAGTTCTGGATGGACCGGCCCCACATGTCCCCAAAGAGATCGACCCAGGCTAGACCAGGGACAATGTGCCTATTGTAAGGAATATGGACACTGGAAGAAGGAATGTCCCAAACTCCAGGGTCGCCCGGGACCAAATAGCAGGCCCAATAATGATGCCCGGGTCCTGTTAGCTGGAATGGACAGTGACTAGAGGGCATGGGACTCAGACCCCCTCCCTGAGTCTTGGGTAACCATATATGTGGAGGGGAAGCCCGTGAGATGCATGGTGGACACAGGGGCCCAATATTCAGTCCTTAATAAACCTACTGAGCAACTGTCCCAGAAAATTAGCCTCATGCAGGGAGCCACTGGATCCAAGGCATATCAATGGACTAGCAAATGTCAGGTGGATTTGGGCCGACATCAGGTGACCCATTTTTTTCTGGTCATTCCTGAGTGCCCTGCCCCCCTTCGGGGATGCGATCTGCTAACTAAGGTGAGGGCTCACATTCACTTTGAGCCAGATGGTATCAAAGTGACAGATGGACAAGGACAGCCCCTCCAAGTCTTGACCATGTCTCTCAAGGATGAACATCACTTGTTCTCCTTGCGGGACCCTCCCCCGAAACCTATTGAGTGGTCCCCTGAAATGGCTTATTGGATTCAAACCTACCCCCAGGCTTGGGCAGAAATAGCAGGTGTGGGGCTGGCAGAACATCAAGCCCCGGTAATAGTAGAGATCAAGGCTTCAGCTCAGCCCATCCGAGTCCATCAGTATCCCATGTCTTCCGAGGCACGGAAGGGGATTGTCCCTCACATTAACCGTCTCCTGGAGGCCGGAATATTACGGCCCTGCCATTCTGCTTGGAACACTCCACTCCTCCCCGTTAAGAAACCCGGGGGAAAAGACTATAGGCCAGTCCAAGATTTAAGGGAGGTAAACAAGAGGGTCGAGGACATCCACCCCACAGTCCCCAACCCCTATACCTTGCTGAGCCATTTGTCCCCCTCTCATGTTTGGTATACTACTTTGGACTTGAAAGATGCTTTTTTTAGCATAGCCCTGGCACCCAACAGTCAACACATTTTTGCCTTTGAATGGCATGATGAAAATACAGGAACCCCTGGACAGCTAACATGGAGACTTCAACAAGGTTTCAAAAACTACCCTACTCTGTTCAATGAGGCTCTTAATCAGGATCTGGACTCATATCGCCAGAGCCACAGTTCTGTCACACTTTTGCAGTATGTAGATGACTTGCTTCTGGCAGCTGCATCTGAAGCTGAGTGCCGGCAAGCCATTGGAGACCTCCTACAGGAGCTGGGGAAGTTGGGCTATCAGGCCAGTGCAAAGAAGGCTCAAATTTGTAGACAAACAGTCACCTACCTGGGGTATGAACTAAAAGAGGGAACCAGATGGTTAACGAATGCTATGAAAGAAACTATTCTCAGACTCCCCATCCCCACCTCGGCTCGAGAAGTCCGCAAGTTCCTGGGGATAGCAGGCTACTGCCAGCTGTGGATACTGGGGTATGCTAAACTGGCAAAACCCTTAATACGAGGCAACTAAGGACAAGGCCCTTGGGCCTGGGGGCCAGATCAACAAAAGGCCTTTGAGGAGCTCAAGACCGCCCTCCTGAGAGCCCCAGCCCCAGAGCTGCCAGACCCTCTAAAGCCCTTCACCCTCTTTGTAGATGAAAGGAAGGGGATAGAGAAAGGGGTACTAATGCAGTGCCTAGGGCCCTGGAAGCAGCCAGTTGCTTATCTATCCAAAAGGTTAGACCCAGTTGCAGCGGGCTGGCCCCCATGCCTGCAGATCATAGCAGCAGTTGCCCTAATGGTAAAGGACGCAGATAAGCTCACTTTTGGGCAACATCTGAAGGTGGTAACCCACCATGCAGTAGAGGGGGTCCTAAAGCACCCTCCAGGTAGATGGATGACCAATGTCCGACTGACTCATTACCAAGGGCTCTTGCTGGATGCTCCCTGAATCCTCTTCTCTGAACCAGTTTCTCTAAATCTGGCCACCTTGCTGCCAAATCCAGACCTGGAAGCCCCTCTACATGACTGTCAGGAGATTATAGCTGAAATCACCCAAGTGCACTCCGATCTCCAGGACTCAGCCCTACCCAGCAGTGAGCTGGTATGGTATACAGATGGGAGTAGCTTCGTCTCGGATGGGGTGCATAAGGTGGGCACAGCAGTGGTGGACCAAGGTGGGAACATAATTTGGAGTGTCCTGTTGCCCCCGGGGACCTCAGCCCAGAAGGCTGAACTGATCGCGCTGGCAGAGGCACTCGAGTGGGCTGAGGGAAAATGAGTGACTGTTTATACCGACAGCCGTTATGCTTTCGGCACCGTCCATGTACATGGCGCCATCTACCAGGAAAGGGGTTTCATTACAGCGGAAAGAAAGGAGCTACATAATCTCCCGGAGATCCAGAGACTGCTGACTGTGGTGCAGAAGCCCCAAACTGTTGCGGTAGTACATGTTCCTGGTCACCAATCTGCCCAGACTCTGGAAGCTACGGGGAACCAGTGTGTGGACAAAGCATCCCGAAATGCTGCTTTGGCCTCCACGACCCTAGCGCTGACCTTACCCGTGCCTGAGCTTCCACGCTTGCCACCGCGACCCGAGTACACCCTGGAAGACAAACAGTGGATCCAAGATCACCAATGCCCAGAGCCCAATCAGCAAGGCTGGTATCATGATATTGAAGGGCAGCTGATCCTTCCTGAAAAGTTAGGACTGTTTCTCCTCTCCAATTTACATCGAGCCAACCATTTAGGCAAGAAGAAACTACTCGCCCTCCTCAAGTTGGCCCGCGTCCAGTTCCCGCATCAAACAGCCCAGATTCAAAAGACTGTGGACCAATGTGCCAGGTGCCAGGCTATGAAACCCAGCAAAAAGGGACTCCTACATACAGGTACACGGGTATGGGGGAGGGCACTGGGATGGAGCTGGGAAGTGGATTTCACTGAGGTGAAGCCGGGAAGGTATGGGTATAGGTATTTGTTGTTCTGATAGACACCTTCTCAGGCTGGGTGGAGGCCTTTCCTACAAAACAAGAGACTGCCCAGGTTGTAGCTAAGGTTTTGCTGGAGGAAATCATACCCAGATATGGCATTCTCGAAACTCTAGGCTCTGATAACGGTCCGGCTTTCATCAGTAATGTCCTACAAGGGCTGGCCTGGGCAGTGGGGACTAATTGGAAACTGTATTGTGAATATAACCCCCAGAGCTCAGGGCAGGTAGAAAGAATGAATCGGACCCTAAAGGAGACCTTATCTAAATTAGCCATTGAGACTGGCGGAGACTGGGTGGCCCTCCTACCCTATGCCATCTTCCGGGTTTGAAATTCACCATATGTACATGGATTGACACCTTTTGAAATTCTATATGGGACTCCATCCCCCCATTGTTGTCCAAACCCTACCAGACCAAGACCCCAGTACGGCCCCAAATTACTTGGCCAGCTTAAAAGCCCTACAGGAGGTCCAACATGAAATCTGGCCCATAGTGTGCACCTTGTATGAGACAAAGGACACATCGAACCCAGAACATGGCATCGTCCCGGGGGATTGGGTATGGGTAAAGAGGCACAGAGCCCGCACTCTGGAAGAAAGATGGAAAGGCCCTTACCTGGTCATTCTGGTTACCCCCACTGCTCTTAAGGTTGACGGCATCAGGCCTTGGGTCCATCACTCCCACGTGCGTCAAGCCAATCATCAGGAACAGAAAGAGGCTAGAGAGTGGACCGCACGGTGGCACCCAGATAACCCATTGAAGCTGAAGCTTTTGTGACCCCGGGAACATGCAGAGTCTTCAGGAGCAGCCACGGATGGGTTGGCTGGTTGCTCTGATCTTGCTCAACGCCCAGAGCAGGAGCCTCGCAGAAACCAACCCTCACCAGACCTATAAGCAAACCTGCATACTCACCGATGGGGAGGCTCATACCATCCTTAACGAGACTACTCGCACTGCCCCCATAGGAACTTGGTGGCCGGAGCTTCAATTCTGCTTCAGAGACATCAATCCTGCCTACAAGTCTACTGCCCTGGAGTCAGCACAACGTTACAGTTTTTATGCTTGTCCCGGCCACAAAAAGAACAAGGACTGTGGGGGGATACAACTCCTTCTGTAAGTCATGGGCATGTGTCACATCCAACGATGGTGAATGGAAGTGGGGGATATCAAAACCGGACCTAGTCAAATTTTCCTTTGTAAACAGGGTACCCTGGGGGCACAGAATTCCGTCACCCACCCATGAATGCCAGCCCACAGATACAGATAGAATCAAGGTCACCTTCACTGACAGTGGCAAAGAGGACACCCATGGGTGAATACAAGGCAAGGTGTGGGGACTTGTGTTTTATAAATATGGTGGACATTCTGGCTCGACTGTAGTAATCAGATTAAAAGTTGAGCCCATGGGGCCACCGTCCAAAACGGTAGGCCCCAACAAAGTACTCAAGCCGCCCTATGTAGAGCCACCTCTCCGACCTTGCACAACCCCAGTCCCTACCCGGCCTCACACAAAGGCTAGTGTTAAAACTCCAGGACCATTAGGCACCGGCCCTCCCTTGGTGAAGCCCAGTGTCATGACCGGGTCCACAGACCCCCCTCTGGAATTTGGTAAATGCTGCATTCCTAACATTGAACCACACCCACCCTAATATGACTACCTCCTGCTGGCTGTGCTATGATGTGAGGCCCCCATTCTATGAGGCAATAAGGCTAAATGTCACCTCCGATATCTCGACTAGTGAAAATCCCACTCAATGTTCCTGGGGAGACCGTAAGAGAGGTCTGACCATACAACAAGTGAGCAGCCAAGGATCCTGCTTAGGGAAGGTGCCAGTGGGAAAACAGGACCTATGTGCTGTTGTAGATAACAACCCCACCTGGGGCGATGGTATTAAGTGGGTAATTCCAAAAGGCAATGGATGGTGGCTATGCTCACAGTCCGGGCTCACCCCTTGCCTATCAACTAATGTGTTTAATGGCTCTAAAGAATTCTGTGTCCTAGTGGCTGTGCTGCCCCGCATCATCTATCATTCTGAGGAGAGCCTATATTCATACTGGAATACAGGAACAGGTGAGAGAAAGAAGAGAGAGCCTATTTCTGCATTAACCATTGCTACCCTACTTAGCCTAGGGGTGGCTGGGGCAAGAACTGGCATAGCCTCCCTGGCTACTCAACATAAAGGGATGTCCTCGCTGTGTGCGGCCATAGACGAAGATATAGAGAGGATAGAAGCCTCCATTAGTCACCTAGAAAAATCCCTTACCTCCCTATCTGTGGTAGTGCTTCAGAACCGACGGGGCCTAGACTTATTATTCCTCCAGCAGGGGGGACTATGTGCAGCCCTAGGGGAGGAACGTTGTTTTTATGCTGACCATTCAGGGGTAGTTAGGGAGTCTATGTCTAAAGTGAGGGAAGGACTGGCAAAAAGGAAACGGGAAAGGGAAGCCCAAGAAAATTGGTTTGAAGCTTGGTTCAATAGGTCCCCCTGGTTCACTACCTTGGTCTCTACCCTGGTGGGCCCTCTGGTCATACTACTGCTTATCTTAACCTTTGGTCCTTGTATTCTGAATAAGCTAGTGACCTTCGTGAAAGATTGAGTTAGTACAGTCCAACTCATGGTCCTGAGACAGCAATACGAACAGTTACCTAGCCCTGAGGATGTTTACGCTCGTCGCCTAGATGAGCATGATTCCTCATTATGAACAACTAAAGGGGGGAATGTTAGGGTACAAATGTTAGGGTACCTTTGAGGCTTGCAGCCCACTCAGCCTGAAACCGGCTATGGCTAACATGACCCAAGCCACCACTTACTGGAACTAAGGGAGGTGGGACAGTTTCTGGGAACAGGGACAGTTTCTGGTTAATCTTGCTAAAACGGTATGTGAGTCAATGAGTTAAGACACCTGGTGTTTACCAAATTCCTGATAAATAATCTTCAAGTAATCTTGCCCCACCACCAAGATGTGGGTGATATCAGAAATATGTGACCCCAGGGACCATAAAAATTACTGTGTGACCGTGACTAATGTCTAAAAAAATATAAAAGCAGCCTGAACTTTGTATTCGGGGTCCTCGTTGAAACCCACTGCGTTGGGTGGATACCCGGACCCCAGCTGGCTGGAAATAAACCTTGCTTTGTGGCTTACATTATCGTGAGTGTCTTTTGTTCCTCTGAGGGGTGGTCAACTTCGGACCCCAACACACTCAGTAGTCTCAAATGCCTTCATTAATCTTGCCTTTTTAATCTAACTAACAACTAAAGGACTAGTTTCTTGGATTCTTGGGAGTTGTAAAGTAACTGTGGATTTCTGTGTCTAGCCACTTGTTTTTGTCCATTTTCGTGACTTCCTCTTTGATGGAGAGTTGCATGTCCCAGGAGATAAGATCGAAATATTTGTCTTTCGTTGATCTCATGACACTAGCCCTGGAAGAAGGAAATAATAAACATTTTAAAAAATGAGAATTTATAGGGATAAACATCTAATTATATACACTATATGGTTTTATATAATGTATAATAAAGCAATTTATGATACCATCCATTGTATAATCTTGAAATGGTTAAGATGACTTGGTTTTTATACCTAATTGAATAAAGTATCTGTAAGTTTCAGGCAGTAAATCTGAACAAATTTGGGAGTCCCAGAAAATATTCCACTTATATTTAAAAGAGTAATCCCAGGTAATTATATTTGTTCATCTGGACTTAATTCATAACATCCCAGTGTGGACCAAAATACCCAGTCTCTAATGTCAAGCCTTACTTAAGAAAGACAGGAGCTGGACATGGTGGGGCATGTCTGTAATCTAGCACTGGGGAGGCCGAGGCAGGAGGATCAGGGTTTGAGGCAAGCTTGGGCTCCATTTTCGGTTGGATGAAGGCTGTGCATTTCTTTCCTTTCTTTTCTTTTCTTTCTTTCCTTTTTTTTTTTTTTTTTTTGGTTTTGGGGATTGAATTCAGCACCTTGTGCATGTTACCCAACTACTCTAACACTAAGCTACATTCCCTAGCCCTTTTATTGTTTTAGGATTTTTTGAGACAGGGTCTTGCTATATAGCCCAGGCCGGCCCAGAACTCAAAGTTCTTCTGCCTATGCATCCTAAATGCTGGGATTATAGGTATGAGGTACTATGCCCACAAGAGGTATGCTTTCTTTTCTAAAGTAGGAGAAAGACTATTATCGTATAAACATGAGCTCATTCTCAGGCAGATCAAATGTGGAAAAGGTTTCTTCTTTTTGAGGCAGGGTCTTGCTATGTTGCTCTTATTTCTCAGGCTGGTCTTGAACTCACAATTCTCCTGACTCAGCCTTTCCAGTAATTGAGAACACAGGCATGTACCACTGTGCCCAGCCTAGAAAAGGTTTCTAAAAGACTTAGAAATTTATTTCACAAAAACATTCTTAGACAATGTAAGAAGTTTTCATGTGTGTCCATGGGGACCAGCATCCCAGTTTGGAGACTACTGTACCCTTAAGGTCACCTTTCTTTTGTAAACAAGTTCTTTGGCAAGCTGAATTTTTCAAATATATTTTCAATTTCTCTCTCTTTTTTTCCTCTTGTTTTTAAAACTTGGTTCTTTCTTGATAATAATCTCCTTGAACTCTTAAGAGGAGGCTCTTCTCTCTTGGCCTGCCACTGTGTCAAAGCTTCAGGAGATGAGATCTCTGATCTGGTCATTAATCTGACACATTCTTGCATCTCTGAAATCCTTTAAGGCCCAGCTTAAGTATCTTTTGTTCTTTGGGCCTCAACTCAAGGGTCCTTCATCAGGGAAGGCTTTATCAACTCCCCAGTTTTGGTTTGTTCCTTTATGACATATTGTTACAAATTGTGTTTCATTCAGAACTTATTTCATTTATAATTATATATTCACCAGGGTGATTATGAGATTATTTTTCCCTCGAAGATAATGATCTCCATTAGAGCAAAGACAATGCTCTTTTAGACTGTCACTGCTCCCTACCACCTGCAAAACACCTGAAAAACAGTAGACACTCAATATCATAGAATGACGGATGGTGTATTCTGAGTATTCTAACCAATTCCTCTAACTTAATTTGGAAATCTTAACTCTATTGTGAGCCGTCGAATTTGGAGACAAATGCTGCAACTACGTTATATGTGATAGAGGGTCTTGCTTAATATCCGGGCTGGTCAACAGGTGGAAATACGGCAGAAAAAAGGGTGGCCATCATTGTTAATTGCCACGTCTATCAGTTAGTTGTCTAGTTGTCTTAGTTGCTAGCTAAGTAAATCTTCCTTTTAGGATATCAGATTGCTTACAACATGACTAGGGAGACTGGAGGTATAATTTTTTAGTTGTGCGACCAAAAACCACATTCAATATCATATTGTAGACTTGGTCCAGAAAGGACATCATAATCATTATTCTCATCATTAGAGGCTCCAGATTGTTCCTCAGTGTTTGAGTATACCTATTTAATAATAATCACTTCAGGAACTTTATTTGCAATTGAAAATACTACTACAGACAGAGTTCTGTAGTCTTTGCTACTGGGGAGGGTTAGTGGGGGATGATGCCTGATCAATTGGGGTGAAATCATGGCCCAATATTCTAACTGCAAGGGAACATTTTGGTTTCTGTAGTGGAGAGCTATGGATGCAGCTCAGTGGTGAAGGATTTGCCTTGCATGTGCAAGGCCCCAAGAACAATCCCCAGTATGGTAAATAAACAAACAAAGAGTTTCTATAGTGGAAGTTGAGTTATTCTTTATCAAGAATCATAAGGTGAGGGGATTTTACAAACATAGTCAAAAGCTTCAGATACTGGGTAGTTAGAAAGAATGACAAATATCAACTACAACTGTTTACTGTAGGCTATACTAAGTCTTTCTTTGTTTCTTTTTCTTTCTTTCTTTCTTTTCATAGTTCTTTGTTTGCATAGTACACATCACATTCTACCCTGTGTACTATTACTTGTGGATATGTCTTACTTCCCACTAGAAAGGAATTACATTGTATTTATCTTTGCATTTGTTTAGTAACCAGTGAACTGCCTGGGTTGTAGTCACATGGCAAGAGGTTTGGGATAATTATTAATGTTTGTTGAGAACTTACTATTGTAGCTTGCTGTGGGTAGCTATAAGTTGAATTAAATTAAATTTGGCATGGAGATGGTGCTATCTAAAATATTGTGATCTGAAAATTCTTGAATCTAGAGTTCTTATATAATGTATAATAAGTCAACTCCTGATACTATCAATTCTACAGTCTTGAATGGTAAGGACTACATATAGTGAATGTTTTACTCTGACAGTTTAGTTTCACCGACCATAAGCAAATAGAGTTATGTTAATCAACATTAAAACAACTATTTACATTGCCTCTTTCTTCTAATGCCTTCACTTTTTATCATATTTATTCTTTCTAGGTTGAAGAGAATAGGTCAGTTTTTCAGTCTAATTTTTTTGTTTTTAACTTCAGCTTGATAAAATACTTAAATGTGTGTACCACATGAAAAATGGGGTTGCTAAAGGTTAATGCTTTTAATAACTTTTAGCACCACTTCTGCATCTTGTCAAAATGATACAAGTTCATTCCGGCAGGAACCAGAAGAGCTGCTAACAAAGAATTATTTGAGTTAATCAAAATACAAGAAGAAGCAAACATCTCCCTCAGTAGATAATTTTAAAATATGCTTTGTAACTCTGGCATTAATATAAATAAAAGTGCCAACTAGTTATAAACACTATGTTAAAAATGTGAATAATTTTTTCCCTTACAATTAGAGCTTGAGCTGATCTGTCAATGCTCTTTACACAAAACAGACCAAGTCCACAAAGCAGAAGGAAAGAAGAAAACATTGTAGAAATCATGTGCATTTTATACTATTATGCTAAATATATGATTGATTAAGAAAAAGGAAGTATAAAAAGAAAAATTCTTAGAGTATTTAATTCAGCATTTTAAAGCATATTGATAGAAAATATCTGACAGTCTAAAAACAATGGTGAAATTTCCACGTCACTAGTTTGGAGTCATAAATGGTGAAACCCCAAATTCTTATTGATACTGCTCAGTGCTTTATTTCATACCAGTATAATTCACCTGGCCATTTAAACCAGTTTTTTTTTTTTTTCTTTTTAATGTTGAGGACCCTCAATAGATGCTCATATACGTTGCTACTTTGTAAAAAAAGTAATATTTTTTTCCTAGCAGATTTTGGCTGGTGTTACGAAAAAGATATTGGGCAATATTATTTTTCAAATTCTCTAGATAGGAAAATTGTGGCCACTTTAGAAAACTTTCCTGCCCTTGAAATTGAGATTGCCATGAGATTTAATTTCCTCAATGGTGACTTTCTTTTGGAGGGATACTGGGGTTTGAACTTACACTCTTGTGCTTGCTAGGCAGGAGCTGTACCACTTGAACCACACACATCTAGACATCAAGGGTGATTTTATTAATACAATTTTTAAAATGTGTAATGTTCTATAAAAGCTGACCAGAAAAACCTCATTAAGTATTATTTAGTGCTAATTAGAAGTCATAAATTTTTGGAGTCATTTAAAAATAAACCAGGGCTAAGAAATAAAATTTAGAAAAAAAATATTGAAGTTGTCAGTAGGTAAAAATGGCCTTGACATTTTCTACAAATCTCTATATTTTGAAAAGTCTGAACTACATTCATGTACTAGAAACAACATAAAAATGAAGAGGAAAATATTTTAGAAGAAAGTATCACTTTTATATACAAGTCACACCAGAGAAACAAAAATGAAAATGATCCCTGCTTGTAAGGTACCAGTGATCAATTTGTTAGATAATTGATCATGTATTGGAATGAGAACAATTAGAGCCCAGTGAGATTAAGCATCCCAGTGAGTGGATGCATAAATTGTCAACTACTGATGGTCACTTGTCTCCTATAAAATCAATGTAAATGAACTTTGAATTCAAAATAGATAATGAACTCCTTCACAGAGTATCCTAACATCCTTCAGTGCTAGAATAGCTCAGTCGATTGGCACAGCAGCCATTCATGCTCCAGCATGCGCTTATTTAGTCACTCATACAAGAAATGCTGAGCACATTCTGAGCCAGGCTGTGGACACTGGGAACACAGAATAAAGAAGGCAGTCAGACCAAGAGCCTAACGGAATAATAATGAAAAAAGAGCATGGGCTTGACCTCCAAGCACACATTGGAGACTTTTCTGTCTGCATGTCTATAGATCGGCCCCTTTAGTCAGTGTGATTGAGAACTATAGAAGTAGCTCAAAGGGACAGGCTCAGTAGATGGTTACTAGCACCAGAGGAAGATAAAACTTGCATCTCATCGTTATCCTGTGTATTCTGAATAGCATTCTAGTACTCTGCATTATCTTTTTAAAATTAATATTCACATTTTCCTACAAACCATTTAAATATTTGTGGCATTCTCATTAAATCCCAACAAACTTATAAATGGATATTTAAATCTAATTTTATTTTTAGACGTACAAGCTGCTAATTTTGCTTGTGCCATCTCATAAGAAATGTATCTTCAAATAATAAATAAATCTTAAATTGCCTCACATGTTTTTCACTGAGTGAACTAAAAATTAGCTAGAATGTCTTTAAGAGTGGTTTGATTAAATGTAAATCTGATTTTTATTACTTATAGGCTACATAGGTAGTTAAAAACTTAAGTTTTTCACATCAGTGGATGAAAAGTACTGTTAAAATAATTACCCTGGTATAAAAGAATTCAGACAGATTCTAGAACAACTGTGCCAGAAGAAAGTCTATGGCTCTCCAGGAATCTTTCATAATAAATGGAAAACAATAATAAAGTAACCGGACTAGTCCTGTAATTAGTAGAAGTAGCATTTAACGTGCATTTGCTTTGCCCAAATCTTATTCTTTGTTTAAATTTTGTGTGACAGGACTTTTATTAATGATTAAAAGAGGTGGTTTCTGTTTCATTAATGAGGTTGATAATGTCTAATTGCTAAAGTAAACAGTTCAAAACCAGATTAAGAATGAAAAGCCAATTATGTAGAAATGATCCAGCTGTATTTAATATGATTTCCTTTTACTATCGAAAAACTCATGAGGTCTGACTTTTTTCCTAATAGAATTAAGAATTCTAATGTTGAAAACTTGTACAAGTTCATATGGAGCAAAGTCTAGAAAAATGAGAATTATAGATTAATCTATCCTAATATGTTATAAAGATGGGAAAAGTTTAGTGCCATAATTTCTCTCATCATTGGTGTTGTACTTTAATCAGTTGAAACATAAGATTCAATAAATGTTTGCTTAATTAAAAAGATACTTCAAATATGTGCTGGAATGCTTGAGAAAACTCAACTAAGTCACCTAGCCTTTAATGACAATTCTTGTTTTGTTTAAGATTAAAAGCTACATCTAGTTTTTTTTCAAATTCAGTGACACAGCTTCAAGACACAAAATGGAATTCATCTATCTAAATATAAAATGCAAATCAGTACTTTAAGAGATTTTTGGTTGCTTAAATATGGACTCCATCTGTAGAGTCTGGCTGTTTTTTAAAAAAAATTCAAGCAAGATTCATTCATATAGTATAAAGTTAACTGCAATATTTTAAAGTGAACAATTCACTGGCATTTGCATACTCACCATGCTGTCCAATTATCACCTCTATCTAGTTCCAAAAAATTTTCATCACCCCAAAAGGAAAGGCCACACCCATTAAATTGTTTCTCCCTAATCTCCCCAACCCCAGCTCCTGGCAACCATCAGGTGGATTTACTTATTCTATGTGTTTCATAGAAATGAAATCATACAATATGTGATCTTTTGTGCCTGGCTTCTTTTGCTCCACCTGTTTTTGAGGTTATTCTCCCTGTAGCATGCACCAGATTTCACTTATCTGATGGCTGAATAATAGCCCAGTGTATGTATAAGCCACATTTTGCTTATCCATTCATCTATTGATGGGCATTTGTATTGTTTCCATAGTTTGGCTAATACTGATGTTATGAACATGTATTTATCTGAATATCTGTTTTCAATTCTGTTGGTTATATACCTAGGAGTGGAATTGTTTGAGCAAGTAATTCTATGTTTATTTTTAAAATTATTTCGTGGCTTATATAAAATTGCACATAGTAAGGGTTTTGCCATGACATTTCCATACATGCATATTATGTACTTTGATCATAGTCATCTCTATTACTCTTTCTTATTCCCCTCTCTCCTTTCTCCTTTTATCTTCCCTGCCACCTCCTTAGTAGTTCCAATTTTACTTTCATGACTTTTTGGGGTTTGTTTTGTTTTGCTTTGCTTTGTTTCCTCCTAGTTTCATTCTTCTCAATGACTGAGTAAAACTCCATTGTGTATGTACACCACATTTTCTTTATTCATTCATCTGTTCATGGGTACTTAAATTGGTTCCATAATTTAGCTACTATAAATAGTGTCTTGACAAACATTATAGTAAGCTGATTTTGATTCTTTTGGGAATATATCCATAAGTGATATGTCTAAGTCATATGGGAGTTCTAGTTTAAATTTTTTGAGAACCTGCTATACCAATTTCCATAGTGGCTATGCTGATTTACATTCCGCATCAGCAGTGAATAAGATTTCATTTTAATTATATAATGTGATTTGGACAGGTTCTTTTCTGGTCATGTCTATTTGGGGTTCTAAATGCATCCTGTACTTGGATGCCTATATCTTTCCTTAGATTTGGAAAGCTTTCTGTTATAATTTCATTGAATAGATTTTCCATGCTTTTAGTTTGTATCCCAGCTCCTTCTACACAAGGATTCTTAGGTTTGGTCACTTGATTATTTCCCAGAGTTCCTGGAAGTTATGGTCATTATTGCTTATTTTTTCTTTATTGCTATCTGAATGTAATAATTCTTCAACTTTGTTTTCAACCCACGAAATTTGTTCTCGTGATTGATCTAGTCCATTGGTGATTCTTTCCAGTGTGTTTTTATTTTTATTGAATTTTTCCATTTCCAAGATATCCTTTTTTTTTTTCTGAATCTATCTCTTTGTGAATTTCTCATTCAAGCCTTGAATTGACGTTTTTACTTTATTCATCTGTTGAGTTGAATCTCCTTTGAGGTTATTGATTATTTTTAAAAATAAACTTTTGGAATAGGGTGCATGACTCAAGTGGTTGAGCACCAGCCTAGCAAGTGTAAAACCCTGAGTTCAAACCTCAGTACTGCCAAAAAAAAGAAAATAAACTTTTGAATTCTTTGTCTGTCATTCATTTCAGTATCTTTGGATTTGGTATGGAAGGTTTAAGAATTTTTGGAGGAGTCATAGTGACTGTTCTTGTATTTCTACATTATGATTTGTGCATCTGTTGGGATAGATACTTCTTATGGTTTTATATGTGGTCTACTAAGTGAACAGCTTTCTCTTAAAGTCTCAATTCCTACTACTAAAAATCAGGACTCAAACTCCTGGGCTTTCTCATGTTAGGTTCAGCTACTCACCCCTATATACCAAATAAAGAGACATAGTGAAGGGCAGAGAAAATAGATTTATTACATGGCCTGGAACATGCTGTTTGAAGAGGTTAAGTAAGCACTCACTCTATCTTTAGCCATCTTCAGGATACAGACATGAGCTGAGCTTTAAATAGACAAAGAATTTGGGCAGGGGACAAAAAGTATGCATAGTTAAACAGTCCCAGTCACAGGTGTGTTCCAGTGAGGCCTGGTTGACTACTAACTCAGTCCTTGTTTTTCAAGGGTTATCACTATCATCACTTTGAGGGGACTAAACTGGTTCCTAAGAGCTGATTGCTCCTGTTCCAGGATGCAGACTCATCATTGTAGGTAATTATCCTCATTTGGAGGGGTGGTCTGTCCTGCAAGGCTCTCCTGTTCCTTAGGGGAAGTTTCAGTCCCTTGTCATAAAGATGTTATTGATCATTTCTGTCCTTCCTTGATTCCAAGGTGGCTGCAGAAGAGAATGGCTCAGAGCAAAAGACAACAGGTACAAAATGGAGACACAAATGCCAAGCTTTTCTCCTGGTTTTAGTTAATTTGTGGACCCAAGTAAGGACTCAGTGCTTTTCAGCAAAAGCAGTTTAAGCACCTCTTAATAGTATCACTCAGAGAAGAAAAATCTGGTTGCAGTAGCAATAACAGCAATTAAACAAACAAACAAACAGATATTTAAAAATAGTTTAAAAAACATTGAAATTCTAAGTACATATTCAGAAAAGAGCTAGGATCTTTAGGATAAAATAGGAATTTAAAAATTAGTAAAGGTAAAAGTGTTAACTAGATAACAAGAAGAAGTGAGGATGGGGAAAGGAATAAAGAAAGAAGCAAGATAAGAAAGAGGAGAAAATACATAGAATGAAGGCAGGAGAAATGATATTGAGGGAAAATACAATAAAATACTGAACAAAAAAAAAAAAAAAGAAAGAAAGAAAGAAAAGAAGAAACCATCAGTCAGTCCTTTCTTGCTGAGGAGATGTTGTTTTGCAGTTTACCCGGTGAAGGGGACAAAGGGTTATTGAATTATTTTTTTGAAAAGTCTAAAGCAGTTAGACCAGAAAGGGCTGTTTGCAAGCTGAGCCCCACCCTGCATTTCCTGCTGGGAGCACTTGCTACTGTGACTGCTGCTGGGTTGAATTCCTGCCAGTGTTCTCCTTATTCAGGCCCAGAAAATGGTGAGCATAGGAGCCATCCTCAAGCTGCTTCTACCTGTTGAGCCTGCAGATTGCCTATTGGATGCCTTCTTGCACCAGAGGTGCTCTAGTAGTGTATGCACGGATATGGCAAATGCCTGAGCAGGAGCTGTGTTTACACCAAATATATATGGGGCTCTGGGGGTGTAGAAAACAAATCAGACCTAGCCAATCTGCTCTGGGTGGGGAGTGGGAGGGTGGGGAGGAGGCATGGGCACTGAGTGGTCCTACATGCCCTAGCTAAGCTGGTATTTGCCCAGACTCCCACTTATATTCATATACAGCTCGTCTTGCTCCTCTTCCCAGAGGTTAAGGCCACAGTTCCCAGCTCCATGTGCCCTCCACTTCCCTCCACAGCACAGCTTGTACTTCCCACTACATAGACCTGAGTCTGCAAATCTGCATTCAAGTTACAACCAGATTCCTGCGCCCACACTGATTTCCAAGGTGGTTTACTCACTTAACCAGTGGAGATGTAAGAGGTGCTTAAGTGGCTTTTGCTGAAAGGCACTGAGCCCTTACTTGGGTCCATGAATTAACTAACAGAAAATCTTAGCATCTCTGCCTCCATTTTGTGCCTGTTGTCCTTTGCTAAGTTATTCTTTTCTGTAGCCATCTTGGAATCAAGGAAGGATAGGAATGATCATAGCATCTTTATGACAAGGGACTGAAATTTCCCCTAATGACCAGGAGAGCCTTGCAGGACAGACCACCCCTTCAAATGAGGATAATTACCTATAATGATGAGGCTGTACCTTGGAGCAGGAGTAATCATCTCATGGGAACTGTAAGGAAATATAGGCCCCAAAATGACCACGTGGAGAGGAGTGATCTGGCCAAGAGATTCTTTATTGCTGGGTGGGAGAGGGAGAGAGCAGAGAGAGCCAAGAGAGCAAGAGAGAGAGGGGCAGGGGCTTAAATACCCCTCAGTGGGACTCAGCATGATCTGATTGGTTAGGATCTTATGGTTCAAGCTGATTGGAGGTTGGGGCAGAAGGAGGATTCAAGCTAGACTTGAGGCAGGACCGTGACCCTGGGAGGCAGGACCGTGACCCTGGAAAACAGAAGCTTAAGGGTGCAGTAAGAACCGAAACCTATCGGCGCCATTATTGCCAACATTCCTCCCTTTTTTGTTTGTTAAGGAAGGGGCGTTGTGTTCGCTCTGGCTTCTTCGAGCTGGCAAGGGGCGGCGTAGGGGAAGGGAGGGTTAGTTGGCAAATGGCATTGGGGTGCTGAGCCTCATGATGGCGTACACCCAGACTCCAAAAATGAAGATTTCCTCTTCCCTGAAGTTGATGAAGGTCCCTTGTAGCCATAGGTCATAAAGAGTCTCGAGCCAATCCTCCGAGCTCCGCATGGTGGGTGTCAGCCAACTATCCTGGCGTTTTGGAGAGGTTGGTATCCCTGGAGGTACAACTGGTTAAAGTTTTGATTAGCAATAGCAGACATGTAGTATGATACAAGGGAGGAAGGTTAAGAATAGGAGAGCAGAACACAGGCATTAGGACGGGCATTGGCCAGGAGAACCACTGTGAAATGTTGTTCCCTAGACAATTTCAAGAGTCCTCCAACTACAGAGAGAGAAATGGCTGGCCATACATTATCTAAGACCCAAATAAGAATATTAGGAGGAGCAAAAAAAGGTGTCTGTTCAGGGACTACATACCTAGGGATCTGAATTCTGCAAAATCCTGTAACTGTCAGGAAAGCTGTAAGCTGTCTTATGGTATGGGGGTTGGGAAACGGAAGATTGGGTTGATGCATTTATGACTCAGGTAGTGAGTCTGTCCCTTTAAGGCCACAGCTAGGTAGGTGACCTGTGGGAGGCAGGGACTGTCAGGATTTAAATGTAACACTCTTGGATAAAAGAGAGCTTTAGCTCATTATTTTATATAAATTGACACTTTGAATCTTTTAAATGTTTGTACCATATTTAGATAAAGTATAACATAACACTGTTACAAGGTGGTCATTTAAGACACATAAGCAAATATGTAAATGAACTCTGATTTAGTAGTAGTTAAAGCTTGACAAGATCAGCAGAAAACACGAATAATTTCTTTGATAAAATCTTTCTCTGTAATGGTTTTTTGTAGATGTTACTCAGAGCAGAACAATATTAAGATAACCTTGTTATTTCATAGACATAGAGGATTTGATTTTAGTTTGACATGACCCTAAAAATCTTTTAGGCAACTCTTAGATTATATTCAACTTTAACTTTATCACACATCGACATTTTTTTATTATACACTTTTAAAACTTACTCAGACCTTTATATAACTTAATAAACCCTTTGATAGTTTGTCCTCATATTTCCTATTTGAAACAATCTTTAGGACAAATCCTTCTTTACAAAATCCTTTCTCATCCAAAAAACCATTCCTTTTCTCTTTAACTTCCCAAAAATACATTTATTACCTATCTATATCCTTTCCAGTTGTTTACTTTGTGACTTGTATTTTAAAATTAACTTTCTAAGAATTTTAAATTTATTATAGGGGCTGGAGCAACTAATTAGTAGCCCTTGTTGTTTTAAGGAATAGGCATAAGGCCTGATCATCCCCAGGCTTGAGGTGATATTGTTTTAGGTGTGGAAACTGTAAGGGATTTTTGAGTTTTATTTGAATAGGGAGAGCCATCCTGGCTCACCCTACACTTGTCTCATCAGTCCACACTATGGAATCCTCTTTGTTCCTGAAGGAGGGGGCAGCAGATTTAGCTGCGGGGGGTGGGGGGTGGGGGGGAATTTGAGCTTTTAATTGAGATAGTAAATCCTGTCCCAGCAGGGACACTGGAGTTTTAGGTTCTATGAGGAAAGAGTGACAGAAGAGGAGGTCTCCCCAAGAGCAGGCCAGAGGCCAGGTAAACTAGCGTTCTAGGGGCTGGTCAGATTTGCCCGAATGATAACTTTTGTCATTGGACCAGGGACCAGGAGAAAAAGGTAAAACAGAGAAACGGGCTCCACTGTCTAGGAGGAAAATGACCTTTTGTTTTTCTGCCATTATGGCTCCTCAACATTGATGCCAAGAGTGGAGTGTGGCCAGGAGGCTTGGACCCATCAATCCATAGGAGGAAGCACCTCGCCTTCCATCTGGAGGCGGGGGCACTTAGGCCTCCAGTGGTTACCCTTGCAGAGGGCAGGGTCCCGGTTGGGGGAGAGGCTGTCTCCCAGGCTGTCCCCCCTTAAGCATTCTCTGCAGAAGTGCCCCTCCTGCCCACCATGGTAGCAAGTTCAGGATACAGGCCCCAGTCAGGTGGGGCCCTCTCTGAGAGCAGCAATGAGGCCATGGTGTCTCTTATCTTTTTCTCTCCTGTTAGTAAGGTCCTGGACATACAGACGTAGTCATAAATACAGACATGGCTAGCTGTATTACTTGGTTCAATGACTTTTTCCTTCAGCCACAGTCCCAATTTTTTACAAATATCTGGGACTGTTAGAAATTTATCTTTGAGGAGAACCTCTCTCACCTGTGACTCTGAGTCCACCGTGGTATGCTTTCTGATAGGTTGTTGCTATAAAGTAAAGTTGTTATTTTACGTTGACACCTGACACTCTGGAGAGCAAATCTCTGAACTGTTCTGGGCCTCAGTTTCCTCACTTGAAGAATGAGGGATCTGGTCTAGGTTAAACTATGTTTTTCCACTATGAGATGGCTGAAGTGATATAAATGCCACTTATCTTCTTTACCATTTTTTTTTTTTTTTTTTTTAGTAATGCTGGGGAATTGAACCCAGGGCTTTGCACATGCTGGGCAGACATTCTCCCATTGAGCTACTTCCTCAGCCCCAAATATTATTATTATTTTTTACTTTGGCTGTACTAGGCTTGAACTCAGGACTTTCTGCTTGTAAAATGGCACTCTACTGCTTGAGCCATATAATCATTTCCAACCTGAGTGGCCTGGGCCAGAACCCATTGCTTTTCTAATGAGAGAAATTTGAATAGGGGATCTCAGTTTACTTTTTTTTTTTTTTTTTAACTTTTATAGAAAAGGTCTAATTGGAATATGATATTGTAATTTAAGGAACCCTGTAAAAGCCACTTGTCTTGGTCACCCAAGGCATATTAAGGCCAGGCCTCAGTACAAAGCTTCCAACATCTACCAGCCAGAAGACTGGAAGATGCAGGTCCCATCTAGAAAGAACAAAACGTTAGGATCCTGCCTTTTAGCTAACAGCAGGCAGCCTCTTTAATAAAGGCTATCTTTTTAATGAAGAAATCATTTGTTAGAGGAGGGCATTCAGAGGGCATTTCAGACCAATAACAGTGCCATATGGGACAATTAGTATTAATATTTGGATGGAAAAATTTATGCTGAGGCCAAAGGTATAGGAAATTCTAAATGAGAAATTTAGAGACCACAGAAATGTCTATTTAGTTATTTCTGGAACTACAACCTTGAACTAACAATTGACTTACAAGGATCTGATGCCCTGAGGTGTGAGGTGGGGCTAGGAGCAGGACTTGTGCAAGGCGCCACTCCCTCCACACACAGCTGGGACAAATGACCCTGACTGCCTAGGCCTGATCCTGCGGTCTGTCACCCCTCCCCCCATGTGTGGCTGGTGGCCCAGGATTTGCTGGGTCCTCTCTATGGATTTTCTTAGCTATGGCAAGTATTTTGCTGTGTCCAGAAGCCAGCATCCTGTGCACAGGTGTGCCTGTTTGCTTTCTCTCCTCCCCTTGTGGGGGCGGAGTAAGAGCATAAGCATGGCAGCTGCAGGTTTTTGTAAGAGCTTTTGTAAAGCAGCTTATTTAAAGTTACTTTAGTCTGAGAGGCCTGGCAAACTAGTTGGAATAGCTTAAGTCATAAGGTACCATGCTACAGGTTTTTCATGGGAGGCAGGGTCCCAGTAAGCCCAGGGAGGGGAAGGCAGACAGAGACAGAGGACATGTGGTGAGACCATGGAGGAGGCAGAAAAGGTGAGCTGACATCTTAGGTAAGGGAGGGGAAGGCAGAGCCTGGAGGCATGACACACGCCTGAGGGATCAGCCATCACCTGTGTCTCCAGGTTGCTCCCATTGATTGGTACTGGCAGGCTTTCAGCAAAATGAAACCTCCACTCTCCAAATAAAGCATGAGCTCTCCAGAGATGGAACCACATTGAGGTCAGAATTGGCAAGGAGTGGCTTGCTTAACTCCATGACAGGGAAAGTTTTTCAGGAAAATAGGAGGAGTTAGGTATGGTAAGCAGTGCAAGAAGTCTGTTTACATGGGGAAGGAGGAGGTTTGGAGAGGAATTGGCTGATTTAGAAACTGGTTTACAGGCTGATAGAATCTGCGTAGGGAAACAGAAAGTACAGAGGGAGGGTTTGAAGTCAGAGAGCCAGATTTAGACGGAGGTATGAAAAGGCTTGGACATAATGGAATCTCTCCCCATCGTCCCAATCACTCACAGTAGTTACATGTCCCATAAAAGGCTGGGATTTAAAGACCCAAAAAGGGGCCAGTGATTTTGGTTGTCTAAAGGATAAGTGGGCCAGATTTGAGTGCAAAAGCGGATTAAATTTTTTTGGCTTTATGTCTGGGGTCAAACCCAAGGTGTCTAAATTATTGAGGAGGCATCTCAAAGGGGAGTCAGACGGCAGAGAAGATGTAGAGGCACCCATTATGAGGGACCCGGTCCCAGAATGGGAGAGGAGGATATTATGTACTGTGGAGCGTCCTCACGCGGCACAAATATCCGAGAAAACACAAAGTGCACGAGAATCAGCCGTCGCTGAGTTCAGGTGGTTTGCAGGCCAGAGGCCGGCGGCTTGGATTACCTAGGCCTAGGTTTTGTAGGGTCCCGGACCCTGTAAAATCCAAGCCCTGTGGCGAAGGGGATACCTCTACCGTCTGAGCTGCCCAGAGATACCCAAAGCAGGGGAAGTGTTCTAAAACCCAGAGACACCAAAGGGAGAGACCGCAAAGGGAGCCCAAGAAGGGTAGATGGACTCACCAAAGAATGTCCGGTGTTGAATGCGAGTGAGTTCTGGCCAGTCACGTCCTCAGGGTGGTCGTGGGGTGAGTTGGAATGGGGGTCCCACCAGGATTAGTGGGGAGCCTCCATCCAAGTCATGGCACCAAATGTAAGGAAATATAGGCCCCAAAATGACCACGTGGAGAGGAGTGATCTGGCCAAGAGATTCTTTATTGCTGGGTGGGAGAGGGGGAGAGCAGAGAGCCAAGAGAGGGAGAGAGGGGCAGGGGCTTAAATACCCCTCAGTGGGACTCGGCATGATCTGATTGGTTAGGATCTTATGGTTCATGCTGATTGGAGGTTGGGGCAGAAGGAGGATTCAGGCTAGACTTGAGGCAGGACCGTGACCCTGGGAGGCAGGACCGTGACCCTGGAAAACAGAAGCTTAAGGGTGCAGTAAGGACCCGAAACCTATCGTCGGCGCCATTATTGCCAACAGGAACCAGATTGCTCCATCAATAACTTCTCCAGAACCTTTCTCTGGCACCCTTGGGACTGAGATAATAGCCAACCAGGGCCTGCTTGGACACTGGAAATCACCTGTGATTGGCACTGTTTAACTATGCATACCTTTTACCCCCTACCCCTAATTCTTTGTCTATTTAAAGCTAAAGTTCATATCTACAGCTTTGACCTATAGCTCAAAGATGGCTGCAGTTGGGCAGAGTGTTTACCTCTTCTCAATGCATGTCCCAGGTCCTGTAATAAATCTCCTTCTTCTGTTCTTCTCCATGTCTCTCTATTTGGCTTATAGGGGCGAGTGGCTGACTCTGACCTGAAGAAGCCCAAGAATTTGGGCCTGGGGTCCAAAACTCCAGTTTCAGAGGGGAAGGCACTTGAGACTGGGGGAATATAAAAATGCAGATGCTTCTGCTCCCTCTGGATAGAGGTTTTGTTGTAGCTGCTGCTGATTCTAACCAAAAGATTTTCTTTTCTTTTTTAATTTTTCTTTTCTATATCAGAAGGTTTTTGGTTCTTGTGCTCTGGCAAGGAAGAATCCAAGCAGAACACATGGGTGTAGTGAGGGAAATAACAGAGATCTATTATAAGAAAGGAGGGAGGAGATTACAGGCAGCGTCTCTGTCAGGTGGAATGGAGGTGTTGTGTGCAGGAAAAAAAGAGGAAGAATTTTGTTGTAGGTCATTTTTATGTCATCCTTAACTTGGAGATGGGGAAGAAAATCTGCCTTGTTCCCGGTCTCCAGTGACCTTCTGGCCAGGGGGAGGACCGGGGACTCATGCATACACCTGGGCTAATTCTCAGGAATGCTATATCCACGTGGGAGGAAATTGCCACTCTAATTTAATAAAGGTTCTGCAATTGAAATGAAGCACTCTGGGCTCAGAGGAGATGGGTAAAGGAGGGGGGAGCAGAGTGCTCTAAATTAGGCTGAATGGTTTTTTAAAGTCCCAAACTTTCTCTAGCATCTAGTATGCCTCAGTTTTGTGAACAGCTCTGGTTCAGTCTGTGATCAGAAGACTTCCAAATTCTTTTTCCTGTGTGGAAGAATTGTGGGTGTAAACAGTGTTTATTAAAAGTTAGGGAAGAGAAATACAAAGAGAAGAATGGTGAGTCCTAGGTGGAAGCTGGAAGCCGAGAAAGCTTGTTTCTGCCTTTCAGGTGCCTTTAAAACCTACCATAACCTATGAGAAGGGGAGAAGAAGGAGATTCCCAGCCAATGATCATGACTAGGGAGGGGCATGGGTGGTTCCTAGCCAGGTGAGGGTGGTCCCTCAGCCAAAGCATGGTTATTAATCTAAGAAGTAACATTTTTTTTTTCTATGACCTGAACTTTCTCTACCTTAGTAGAGACCTAAAAAATGAAGAAATATTCCAGATTCATGGATTTGAAGATTCAACATAGTAAAGATGTTGATTCTCAAACTGATCTGTTATTTTACTATGATTCCTATAAAAATCCTACTGAAATTTCCGTAGCTGTTTTTTTTAAATTTGAAAATTATATGAAAATTACAAGTCCTAGAATAACTGAAATAATCTTGGCAAAGAAGGAGTAATTATGTAAGGAGGATTCTGTCTACACAATATTAAGACTTACTATATAGCTACAGTAATGAAGAGTGTGGTGTATTGGTGGAAAGATAGACACACAAATCAATGGAAAAAAATAGAGAACCCAGAAATAGACGCACACAAATATTCTCAACTGAATTTTGACAAAAGTGCAAAAGCAATTAGTTGGAGAAAGGCTCGTCTTGTCAACAGTGTTATAAGCATTGAACATCCATAGATAAAAAAATAAACAGCACCTTAATCTCGACCCCACACCTTATAATGATGTTAACTAAAAATGAATTATAGACTTAAATGTAAAAGTTAAAATATAGGTGAAAATCTTCAAAACCTAGTGCCAGGCAAAGAGTTTTTAGATTTAACATTAAAAGTAGGATTCCTTGGGTTGGTGGAGTGGCTCAGGTGGTAAAGCTCCTGCCTAGCAAGCATCAGACCCTGAGTTCAAACCCAGTACCACCAAAAAAATAAAAAGAATTCATAAGAAAATAACTTGACACATTAGAGACAATCAAGATAAAAAGAAAAAATTTTTTGCAAGTTTTGCAAGTCATATAAGCAGCAAAAGACTCGATCTAGAATTTTTAAAGAAATTTCAAAAGCCAATAGTAATAATATAAACAATCGAGTTAGAAAGTGGGGAAAATAGAGCCAGATGTCAGTCACTCACGATACTTGGGAGGATCACAGTTCGAGGCCAGCCCAGGCAAATAGTTTGTGAGACCCTCCCCCGCAATCTCCAAAATAATCAAACAAACAGGATTGGAGGTGAAACTCAATCAGTAGAGTGCCTGCTTTGCAAAAATAAATAAATAAATAAAAAGAAAGTGGGGAAAAGAGGATAGACAGGTGGCAAATAACACTTGCAAAGATGTTCAGCATGGTTGACAATGAAAGAAATGCAAATTAAAATCACAGTGAGATATTTCTACATATCCATAAATCAAATAATAACATTGAAAATAATAAATACATAAATGAAACCAGTGGGCTAGATCATTGGTGGCAAGGCATCAATATTAATATTTATGTTAAGTGTTATGTGTCTATTTAAGATGTCTGTGTATTGAGTGACTATACAAAAAGAATTAACTTCAAGAGATTGCCCCGCCCCATTTATGATTATTATGGCATGTCAGTGAATTATGTGGTTATAAATAGAATGTAAGTGATAGTAGCTTGTGTGAAATTTAGAAAATGTTCCATTTTCACTATTTGAAAATATTGGCATATTTACACATATCATAAGTGTAATCTCATGCGTCTGAGGTGTTACTGTAAACCAGGAAAGCACATGTACAAAGCTATAACTGCATAATTCTGAATGCTCATTTGTAAAACTAAACAAGGAAGTTGACTGTCAGTAAATTGGAGTATCTCAGATATAATTTCGATCTTAAGGAATTATATTATTTCTGACAATATTTAAGATGTATATAGTGTTAATTTAAAGGTAATGGACATATTGATACCTTGGGTTTCCAAAGAAGTTTGTTGTAATAGACTTCATTCACTAGTTGTATTTATGTGATAATGGTTTCAAACCAATTTTGGGTTTTTGGGTGTTGGATTAAGGGAATGGATGGTCAAGATGATATAATTTAATGAAAAGTTTGAATCATTTTAATACAGAAACAAATAATTCTGCTGCTTAGTAAAGGTTTAAATTGGGAATCATCTAAATAATAAAAGTAATTGAAAATTACCCCACTACTTTTTTTTTTTGGGGGGGTGGTACTAGGCTTTGAATGTAAGACCTTGTGCTTACTAGGCAGGAGCCCTACCAATTGAGCCATGCCCCTGGGCCTACCTTATACTTGTGTACTAATTATTAAAGGTCTGAAGTTCTTTTAAAAATGTTCTCCTAAGGCCTCCTAGTGCTTACCACAACTGTGTTCTTACACTGACTATAGAAAGAGGAGGTAAAGTAAACATGCCTCATGAACACCTCAGCGCAGACCCTGTGCCTGGTCTGTATTGTGAATAGGGAAACATGGGGTGGGAAAAAAAAAAAATGTTCTCTGGTAATGAATGCTCCTGCCAGGCTTGGTGGTGAACATTTGTAACTTAGCACTTGGTGGCCTGAGACAGGAGGATCGCAAGTTCAAGGTCAGACTGGGGCTGTTTAGTGAGACCTTGCCTAAGAACGAATAAACAACAACAACAAAACAACAACAGTAAAAGAAATAAATGTTTCTGATAAATATTTTAGAAGTAAAGCATTGCCTTTTTTTGTTGTTGCTGGGGTTAGGGTTTGAATTCAGGACTTTGTACTTGCAAGGAAGGGAGTCTACCGCTTGAGCCACACCTCCAGTCCATTTTTGCTGTGGTTGTTTTGAAGATGGGATCTCAAGAACTATTTGCCTGGGCCGATTTAGAACTGAGATCATCACAATTTCAGTCTCTCAAGTAGCTTGGATTACAGATAGTTTAAGCACTGCTTTTTTTTTTTTAATCAACTACAATATATTTGTCTTGCTATTTTTCAACAGAAAGTTGCTAGTAAGAGTTATAATTCTTTTAAGGCATAATTTTGAACTGTTTTTGGAGTATTTTAGAATCAATACAAGTGAACTATAACGTAGCATTAGTCTTTGGTTCATTGATTTAAAAATTTCAATACAGGGCCTATTATCAAAAAGTAAGCACAACTTCATGTGACTTAAGATATTTTATTGTGAATTCTTCCCTGTGGAAAATTTTAGCATGAATATAGAGGTTGCAGAGTCAGAAAATGGACTGAGACTAAAGCCTAGAGTCAGAAAACAAAAACAAAAACAAAAGATAACAACAGGTGAGTCATCAACAAGTTGGAGAAGATATGACTAGGAAAATCAGAATTTAATGGCAGGACTTTTGTAACCTTCCCCCCTTAGGAAGCTCTTAAAGGGATGAGACCATGAGCTTAGTATCCAACAGACTTTGTTTATATAAGTGATATTTCTTTAAAAAAACAAAAACAAAAACATAATGAGGTTACTTATATATCCTGCTTCAACTGCTTATATTTTCATTGAGTCTCATCTGTTATTAATTAGCCATGAGAACTTGACCAAGTAGTAACATCCATTTGTGTTGCAATTTTTTTCTGAGACAGAGATAGTATAAAACTTAAATAAATCTAACATATTAGTTTATGAATTCTTATGAAGTATGAATTCATACTTCCAGTTGGTTTAACAACTTCTTTCTCTGCAGGTAATTCAAAGAAACACTTTAAATTGTCACAGCACCTGTATTAATGGAGTTTCAATTTTTTCCTCCTTTCTGTATATATTATTCTTCAGTTCGTAGAGACCCAATGTTTTGTAACCATAGTGGAAGAATGTCAAATACAATAGAGAAAACAAAATATTTATTAAGTAAACAATATGGAACTCTGGAAGAGTGTGACCTGAGGTCTCAAAGGGCTCTACTCTGATGATCCATTTATATTTTGATTTATGTCAGCTTGTAATTGCCTGTGTTTTGACCCATGAGAGGACTGTGTGGGAAGTTTGTCTCTGAGATAGTGTCGAAGCATTGCTCTGCAGAGTGTCTGGGGCCTGAGTGCATGCACTGTCCCCCTGTCCACTCCTTCTTATTAAATAGAGAAAAGGCCCACATTGCTCCAGCTGGAAGCTGAAGTTGTTGCTCAAGCTATCTGTGCTCATTCCATGAAGAAAAGGACAGTCTATAGTGAGATCACCTAATGTGAGTATTTCGTCTTTTCTAATATGAGAATTAAATGTGAATTAAATATGAATGCTAATATCGATGGCAAATTGCTTTATTACTAAACTGTAAGATGTTAACCAAAAGGATATTCCTGACAACTTTAATCTCCACTGTCACAAGTTAATCTTTGCAAAGTTCAGTAAGTCAGTTATTACTGTAGCGTCAAACTACAAAAAGCATTTTCCCCTTGAATATAAGAAATTTAATTAAGTAAAGTAGATTATAGCAATTTGGTTCTCTTCCAAAGAAGGTCAAGCAATTTTGGACTGCAGCTGGACTTTCGCTGACATTTGATATTATAATGATATCATAATGATGTTTACTGTTAAACATTTGCTAAATGAAAGTTGTTTTAAAATCAAGAGCTTTTTGATAAAATAATTTTTGAAATAATGTTACATGTAAATTCAAAACAACATAAAATATACTCTGATAAATCTATATTCATGGAGTTAGATCTCTGTTGAAAATACTATGATGATACAATTATGAAAAATATTCCAGACCATGGAAATAGATACAAAACACATTTCAGTATCTCTAAAACATATCAATATTAATTTCATGGGCATTCATTTTCTAAATACTAGTCTTTTTTCTCTTTTTTGCTCTCTCTCTTGATCTATGATAATTACTTAATTACTTGACATAATATTAATTAAATACTTTTTTTCTTTTACAACTCTATATGGAGTTGTATGATTCTACACAGAGAGTAAGTACATCAGTCATTGTGAGGTGATAAGGACAAGTGGGAGTGAGGAGTGACTTCAAATGGATATAGGGTTTCTTTTAGGGGTGATTAAAGTACTTTGGAATTATTTAGTGATGATAGTTGCATACTCTGAACATTCTGAATTGTACCCTTTAAAAGACTGAATTTTACAAGTAAATTATATTTCAGTAAGCTGCTATAAAAAGTATATGTGAAGACTACACAATGGAAAATGGTTTCTATTCTAAAGTTAAAGTATAAATTCTTATAAAGTATTCAGTAAACCTTGATTTGTGTTGTTCAAATATGTCCTTTTTTATTTTCCTTTTTTCCAGTATGTTCTGACTAGAGAATTTTATGGCTCAAAGAAGCTTTACCATGGAAAATCTTTTAATTATTATTTAGCAAAGAACCATCCTACCATTAGAAGCCTTTCTACAATAACATGTCATCCTCTAGAGGCTACTATGAAAGCTAAAACGTTTTTCTTGTGAAAGGAATGTGCTTTTCAGTTCTATCAATTCATGCTGTGCATCTGTTCATAATTCAAGTGACATATATTGCAAGAATGAAATGTAATAGATGTCAAATTCTCCAGCCTGAGTATTTGGTACTCAGAAATCAATATATTTTTCCTGGTGAAGCTCAAGAAATATGAAAGTTTACTAAGAACCATTTTTGATTAAGGTGGAAGAAATGCAAATTCATTTATAGAATTAAACATCTCTTCAGTAGAATAACCATACAATTTGTGAAGGTTACAGTTTTTTAAAATAAAAGTTATATTTGTTAAAGAAAAGAGAAGTAGACCTTTTCCAAGCTCAGTTTATTCTCTTGTTAAAAGCTCTCTTTTAATTAAGTTATGTTGTTTTAAATAAATAGTAGGAAAGATAATAAAACAGAATCATTTCAGACCTGTGGAAACTTTTCTCTTTGCTTTAATAGGATAGAAGTTTTTATTATGTACCTCTCTACTAACAATTGACTTAAATACTTTATAAACAATTTTTATGAATGTTTTTGAGCCTCTCCATTATTAATAATTTGCTTAAATGTTTTAAAACTAATTTTTATGAATTTTTTGAAAGATTTATTTTACTATGCATACATATTATGTAACACTTCTATTAAACACTGAAGTAGAGTTGGGGGCATAGCTCAAGAGGTAAAGCACCTGCCTAGCAAGTGCAAGGCTCTGAGTTCAAATCCCAATACCCCAAAACAACCTGAAGAAGATTTAATTAGTGAAAAATATTATATAGAAATAAAAAAGTGTTATTGTGAGCACATAAAGAAATTCACATTTTAAAAGAGATTTCATATTTTAAACGGCATTTTTTAATCAGAGGGCTATATATATCCCATATATATTCCTGGAGTATACTAGTCCATACACTAGTAAGAACAGATCTGTTGTAGACAATAGTTGAGAGCATTTATTTACCTGTAGTGAAAGAACTTGGTTTTGGAACATTATTATTATTTGTAATATGAACCCTGACAGTGTATTATTATAAGGTGTTGTGGGTTTGTCAGCATATGACCAGTTTTGTTTAATATATGACCTCTGATTTGTTCTATATTATTTTTCATATGAATTGTCAGCCAACAAAGCCTATATGTAAACAGAATGAATGCTTTTATAATTTTCGGTCCTTTTCAGATGTTTAATACTGTATTAAGTGAAGCTTAATGGTATGCAGCAATTTTAAAAGGAGGGTGAATAACAACTTTCAAACCTTCGAAGATGTATCTTTTGGAGTGCCTTCTTTGGAAATAATACAAATAAATAGTGTTCTCATAAGGGATAGCATTAGATTTTTATTATTTTTTTCATCATGATGAATTACAGTTTTTAAGCTATACTATTAAAAGTAAAGTTTTTTTCCACTAAGTAATAAACTGTTGTCATTAGCCAAGCAGAACCAAAATTAATGTTTTAATATTTAGCATATCATAATGCTGTGGAAAAAAATAAATATTTACAAAGGACTTAGAAGATAAGAAAATGCTATAAGGCTGGTGTAGTAGTTCAGACTGTAAGAGTGTTTGCCTAGCAAGCATGAAGCCCTGAGTTCAAACCCTAGTACCACCAAAAAAAGAAAATAATATGAAATCCATTATTTTCCTGCTCTTTAATTTCCTCTGTATTCATGAAAAAGTCTAATTTTTATTCCTAATTCATCTTAATTTAGACAAAGCAGATCTGGAAGCAATTAGAATAACAATTTGGAATGAACTATTGTCAAGATTTGTGCTGGGTTTTTCAGACACTACTTACCCCCTCACCCCCACCCCGGCCACTAGAGAGGAGCCCAGGGTCTGGACCACACTAGGCCTGCACTCAGCCTTTTTGTTTGTATTTTGTTTTTGAGATAGGGTCTTGCTAACTTTGCCTGGGCAGGCCTCAAACTCGAGTTCCTTCTGCCTCTGTCTCCCAAGCAGCTGGGATTTCAGCTAAGTACCACCATGTCCTGCTTAATTAAAGTCTTCCAACAACTTTGCTATTTCTCTTCAACAAATAAGGAAACTAAGGTTCAGGGAGGCTTAATAATAACCCATAAGTAAGTGGTAAAGGTGAGGCTTACCTTTAAAGTGTGGTGCACTTTCAAGAGCTACAAATGATTGCTACCAATATTTATTAATTTATTTGTAAAGAGCTATAAGAAGTTGGCAAAATTTTTAAAAAATGGTGTTTAGAGAGAATACAAAAAGTCATTATTTTCTTAATTAAAATGGAAATCTAGATCTCATGTATAAATTCTTTATTTAAAAAAATTCCATTGTAATTTTTATAAAATCACACTGATTTGATAATTATCCTTTCAAATACTCTGCAAAAATTTTGTTTCCTTTAGGCTTTTTTCTGAAAAGTCTAAAATCAGCAAGCAGTGAGAACTGGACCAGAGAATGGCAAATACTTATGTCACTACATCTGATGGATACTGTCTTGCTGAACCTGTGCAGTACTGTGGTATGTAACAGTAAAACACTTTTTTTTGTGGTATTACAGTTAATAAAAGATACTTTTTAAAAGAAATTAACAAATTATCAAATGACTTTCAATTATTCCCTATGAAAGAAAATAATGAATTTTAATAATCAGTAATATAAGGCAAACCATAATGAAATATAAAAAGGGAAGGGCACATTGAGTCTAAAATTGCACTCAATTTAAAAAAGGAATTGACATGCAAATTGAAGCTATTTTTAGGGGCTAGCTGAAGGGATTTTTCATGCAATTTAGTAGATTCAGCTCACAGTAGCTATTTAACATACTTGACATTTTAAACCTAACACAAGATTCTTATAAAAAGGGAAGAAATAGAGAAGATGGAGGTGACACTAGAAAATTTCTACAAAAAGATTAAGGTAATAATATAAATTTAATTTTACATACAGTTTAAAAAACTAGTTTAAACTCTGATTTCCACATCAATGGAACATTAGCGAGGATTCTACTGGGGTGAAAAAGAGGCAGTTTTTTCCCTTGGACAGTCATCTAAGGATTCTTTCTTTCTTTCTTCCTTCCCTTCCTCCCTCCCACCCTCCCTCTTTTCTTCCTTCCTTCCTTCCTTCCCTCCTTCTCTTTCTCTTTTTTAAAGCTACATTGTTTTATTGATTTCCTTTCTTCTTATATAATACTATTTGGTATTCATTCAACATTTACAATTGCATCGGATGCTGTAAGATTGTAAATGATGTATGTGAACTAATAAAAATTATCCTGCTTACCAATCTCGGTGGTAGAATTTTGAGGGTAAATATAAATTGAATCACTTAGTGATTCAACACCATTAAAACACAACTATTACTAGTTAAATCATACAGTAACCAAGTATTCCTGAGTGGTTTTGGAGACAATATTTTGTATTTAAATTCAGTAATTCTCCCAAAAGCAGGGAAGCAAATTGATGTTTGGGAGCTTCTAATAATAGTAATAAACTATATGTCATTTTATAGTCTATATGTGCTTTTAATTACCATATTTCATTCTTACAATAACCTTGCAAGGTCACTAATTTTATCTCTAGATAAACAACAAAGCAAAAAAGAGCTAGTAATTAAAATCAGGCTAAAAATGGCATAGGAAGATGTTTAGATATATTTAATGAGATGTCAACCCCCCAATTTTTAAATTTGAAATAACTAAAGAACCGCTAAAAGAGTGTTTTAGGGTTTTTTAAAGGGTGTTATAATTTATTGATTCATATTGTTTTTGACCTGATTACATTCAGAATAGCAACAACCGCAACAAGGGAAAGGCAGAAAATAGGGAACGTTTTCCGTTCTAAGTTGTGGGAGATATTCCTTTCTACTTAAGGAGAGAGATTGGAGTGACGTGTGAGCCAGTGGCACCTATGGCTCTCTCTCCCAGCTCCTACTCGACTTCTGCCCACCTCTGGGATGGTGTAGTGCAATGCCCATCAAGTACTACCAGCCCATTGCGCTGGACAGCAAAATCCTGGGCTGCAGTGGGGGTGTTGAACTACTCATGTTGACCATGAAACACTTTGAAATTTAAAAACAATGATGAAGCTCTGACTTTTTTACCGTTTGTTCTTTTTTATGTGACTAAAACTAGATGTTTTGCGGGAACCAATTGATTATCAGCTGTATGACACTGATTTCCAAGAATCACCTTATTGCCAGTATTCTACTGCTCAGTTTCCTTCAGCTCTACAGTCCCATCCTATCCAAAGTCATTTCAATACCTATAGCTTGGTTCCACAGTACAGTGGAAATGGACAGTGTGGACCTGATGCTTGTGAACTGAATCAGCCCACTTACGTGGTTGTTCATGATGCTGAAGATGGGTTCCCTGGCAGAGAAAGGTGCAGACCAACTTGTTCTATGCGAGCGAAAGGACAGGAAGAGCTTTGTGTGGTTTGTGGTGATAAAGCGTCTGGATATCATTATAACGCGCTTACCTGTGAAGGTTGCAAAGGTAAGAATAAAGTTCAAATTAAACTGAGATCTCATTACTCATTGGAGGGATGAAATGTTAGGCATGTGAAAATACTCTTACTTTTTCAAATGTGATAAGCAAAATCGAGGTGGGCTAGACATGCGGGATCAAGGACATGAAAATAAAATGTAAAGTTTAGGTTTAGTTTCTTTTCATTTTTTGATGAGTTTCATATTTAAATTTAAAATCCAATATTTATAAAGCAGAAGATGTCCCTATTCCTAGCTGCATCTGATGCTGGAACAGAAAATGATGTTTTAAAATGATACGAATATTCACTATTACATCTGTTTATGTGGTTGGTATAATCCATGAATTTGGAGGGAGTTTGATTAACTGACTTCTAAGAGTCTATTTTTTTAACTGCTTAAAAAAAAAGGTCTGAATGAGAAGGCCAATATTGATAATGGTATTTGCAAATCATGAAATGATCATTAATTTTGAACAGTTTTGAAGCAGTCCTGCATTTTTTAAAGTCATAAACGCAGGGCTGGGATGTAGCTCAGTGGTAAAGTTGTTACCTAACATGTTCCAGGCTTTGGGTTTGGTTCCCAAAGCCAACCAAAAAAAAAAAAAAAACACAAAAAAAAGTCCCAAATGTATTGTCATGGGGCAGAACCTGGAACGGATTAGGCCAATACAGAATAGCTAAACATGTTTATAGAGGTTCAGGGTGAGGTTGACTGTCAGAATCTCACAATTCACCCCTTACAAAGAACAGCCAAATGAGGAACACTAGAAAAGAACCCACAGCTTCGTGAAGAGAATGGCTTGCTTCCTCTTGAAATGTAGGGTCTTGCTGTTAAAACTGGGTTGAACAATAAGGCATAGTTCTGAAAACCTAAGCCGAACTTTTTACTTCCTTTGTTGGATCCAAATTATGAAATTCCCACTCTTAAATATCTACTAAGAGAGGATGTGGCATGGCTTTAAAGAGAGGCACTGACTAAGTTTATCAGCTGCAATTGCGGGAAAGGAAGAAAGCAGAGATCATAGCAGAGAACAGAAATGAAGGAGATGGGAAGAGAGGAAAAAAAAAACAAAAATAAATCTTCTTTCTGTCAATCATTGCCTCTTCAATGTCTCAGATCATATTAAACTAGGAACACTTCTTAAAGTGCTTTAAACTGGGGGTGTGGCTCATGTGGTAGAGTGTCTGCCTAGCAAGTATGGGGCCCTGAGTTCAAACTCCAGTACCAAGAACCCCATCACACCTCTGCCCCAGGTTTTAGATGATATAGTATAGGTATTGTAGAATAGAGAATTTCTTCTTCTCCTTCTCCTCCTCCTCCTCTTCCTCCCTTTTCTTCTTTCTTCTTCAGTACTGAGGTTTGAACTCAGGGCCTACACTTTGAGCCACTCCACCAGCCCTTTTTTGTGATGGGTTTTTTCGAGATAGGGTTTTGCAAACTATCTTCCCAAGCTGGCTTTGAACTGTGATCCACCTGATCTCTGCCTCCTGAGTATCGAGGATTACAGGCCTGGGCCACGGGTGCTCAGCAGTTTTAGACCTGTTTTGAATAGGGTCTGGAATTTATGCCCAGTCTGGCCTGGACCACAATTCTCCTATTTATACTTCCTGAGTAGTTGGGATGATAGAAAGGCACAACCATACCCAGCTTTTTATTGTTTGAGATGGGGGATCTTGTTACTGCATGAAGGTTCCCTCAGATTCTCAGTTTCCACGTAAAAATCACAGGTTCTTTTTTTTTGATGGGACTAGGGTTTGAACTCAAGGATTCATGCTTGCAAAGCAGGTACTCTACATCTTGAGACACACTGCCAGTCCATTTTGCTCTGGTTATTTTGGAGATGGAATCTCCAGAACTATTTGCCTGGGCTGGCATCAAACAGCAATCCTCCTGATCTCAGTCCCCCAAATAGCTAGGGTTACAGGTGTGAGACACCAGCACCAGGCTAAAATCACAGGTTCTTGAGATTCACAAACATGAAAAGAATTTCAAGGTGTCTCACAAACAAAAAGGAGAGTCTCACAAAATGGAAGTTTTAGCAGGATTTATTTTAAGATGACAAGATAAAAGTAGGGAGAAATTTTAAAAAGAGAGGAAAAATCACCTCCTGTTGGAAGTGTGCGGGTGAGAGACAGGCTTAAAAATGGCAGCCCTTTTGTGTGTTCTATATGTTGAGTTGGGGACATACAAGTTATCAAATGCACGTCTAGTAACCCCTAATCATTAAATAATGGTTCTGGGTGCCAAGATGGGTGCTAAAACATGGAGATGTGATCTAGGCCTACCCAAAACACAGGAACTAGAGATGAGTTTTAGGACTTCCTTTTGCAAGACACTTCTTTCATTTTTCTCTCTACCCATTTAAGGAGTCTTGAAGTTTCTTAACATCTCAAAGTGGAGGGCAGATGTCTCCCCATTCTAGTAACTTAACATCTAAAAGGAGGTAGGAGGGAGGTTAGCTGCTCTGGCTCTTCAGTTTTTACTTTTACATCTGAGTTTGGCTCTTTTAATATTTATCAAAAATAGTACAATTTCTCTGTCTCCTCATCTGTCCTTTGTGGTTTGAAATGGAATTGTTAGGAGAGAAGAAGTCATGTTTTCTTTATAGTTTTATTTTACTTGACCTCATATTCTATTTTCTCTGTCTACCTACTTTTTCTCTGGGCTGATATAGAACTGTGATCCTCCCAATCTCTGCCTCCAGAGTAGTTCGAATATAGGTATGAGCGATGGTACCTAGCTTGGGTAGTTGTCATAATGGGATAGAATTATTTAGTTTAATTTCTAGATTAAGGAGAATTTATTGGAAGGAACAACCTTAGATTAGAATATATCAATTAGGAAAGTGTGAGAAATATGCCTACCTGTCCAAACTCAAAGAATGGACTCAGAGACATGTGGAGTACAGTGAAAGTGAGACTTTAATGGCGATCTTGCAAGATCAGGGGTGTGGCACAGAAGAGACACCAGAAGTGGTTACAATAAGCATTAGAGTGTCTAGTGCCAATTCCCTCCCTGGTTCCTCATTTGTACTATGGGGTGCACATTCTTTTCCTGGACATCATCTAGATTTTCTATTGGGTTATTTAAAATATGCCTCTCTTGGGATTGGTCATATTTTAGAAGTGGTATCTGCTTCTTCCTGTGGTTGGAAGGTCTCCCTGTGATATGTGCCTTCTGGCATGTACATAGTTTTTACCCCTCTCAGTTTAAGTTCCCTTATCACTTGCCCCTCCCCCAATATCTGCAAACTGATATGAAAACAAGTGGCTAAGGTTAAATGCCTTGCCTTGAAAATGGGCCACCACTGACTTTATTTCTAACAGAAAGGATTAGATAACTTTTCAGATAAAGTATATGTTAAACTGAACATTTTTGTCCAGAAAAAGCATCTTATTGAAATAATTTAGCATGATTACTTTTAAAGGTATTTAGAAATAAAAATGATGACTACAAATGCCTATGTTAAAATCTGAAAAATTGTTTTTATTAGGTTTTTTTCGACGTAGCATCACCAAAAATGCAGTATATAGCTGCAAGAACGGCGGCCATTGTGAAATGGACATGTACATGCGTAGAAAGTGTCAAGGGTGCAGACTGAACAAGTGTAAGGCAGTGGGAATGTTGGCAGAATGTGAGTGTCATTGTGTTTTTGCTTTGTTTTGAGGGAGATTTTAAATTTTCTTACCTTTCTGAGAACTTAATATATTCTTCATGTCATTTTGAACATTTACATATTTGTTTGGATTTAATCCATTTTTTTCCCAGCAACTGCTCAATTAGGATGACCAATTACCAATCTGAGCAGTTATTTCCACAAACTTTGCTGTATAATAATTTGCTCTAATTCTGGAAAAAATAATATTTTCATTTTAATTAGAAATTCTTATATTTTCATGCTACCAAGCCTAAAGTTATATAATGTACCTAGAAAGAGCAGAATTTAAAGTTAGTTGCTTCCCAAAGCCTACATGATATCTGGGTATGTAAGTAACAGTTAACACAGATGTTAAAACTCAGCTCCTGGGATTGGGGATTTAGCTCAGTGGAAGAGGGTTGCCTTGTTTACATGAGGGCTTGTTTCCATGCCCAGGGCTTCTGTATACAAACAAAAACACAAACTCAACTACACAAGCAGAACAGTGCTCAAACCTTTTGAGGCTCTGTATTTTTTGCTTAAATTAAATTATGTCATTTACTCCTCACAGTAGTGCTAAGAATTTGACATCATTTCTTCAGTTCTTCCCAATCCCCTGACTTAAATTTTAAAATTAATTCATTTCTGTAGTGTACTATTAATGTTTTCTTTTCATGTCTGATCTAGCCTTATGCAAACTCTTATTGTCTTATTTTTATGTTATGGTATTAGTTTCCTGGTTATCTCTTCATTTTGTGTAATTCAGTCTACTTTCCACTGCTGTAATAATCTTCTGCTGGAGACAGCTGCCTCTCACTGAGGGCTCTCACATGGTGAAGAGAAGAGAGAGCAAGCTCTCACATGTCCCTTTTCACAAGGGCACTATCCCTGTTTCAGGCCCCCACGGTCGCAACCTCAGTTAAACAAAATGATTTCCCAAATGCCCCCATCTCCAAATACCATCACACTGGGGGGTTAGAGCTTCAACACAAGACATTTGGGAGACACAATTCAGTGTGTAGCAATTCCTGATAAACTGTCTTTTAAACTATGCCTGAAACATATGTAAAGGTGAACTCATTTTCTTCTGAGGCAGTCTGTAAATGAAATGTGTCCCTCTTCCTATTAACTTGAGGGAATTATGCCAAGGCTGGAAAAAAAGAAAAGAGAACTGATATTAGTGTAGTTATCATGAGATGTGGATGTGAACAGTATTCAAATGTACTCACATGCACTCAGATTCCTGTCATCTTTACTACAGATCTTGTACTGCATCTACCCCTACTTTGACTGAAGAGTAGCTAGTGTGTTGAACACTTTAATCTTCTCACAGCTTCATAATTGGTCATAGTAGCTTGCACAAACAGGCCTCTACAACCTCACTTCCTTTCTTCTGTAGTCTCAGCTTTCTGACCGCATGATACTTCAAATATTTTGTTCCTCATGAATTCTTTTGTCTCATTTTAAAGCCATGTCTACTACCAAATATGTGATACTTACTCTAAGGTCTTGCATATATGAATAGTGAAATTCAAATACTTCTATCTTTCTAGTTACTATGATGCATTAAAATAGATTAAAACCATTTGGCTTTTAAGACCCAACACTAGGATGAGTGATCTAGGAGTATGATTGGATTTTGATGGAGGAATCGATCAGTGTTCAAAAGTGGACAGGACTGATTTAGTGATAAGAATGTCTCCTGTTCACTCTTTGAGGTATAATCACAATAGGTAGTGCAATGTTTGAAGTCAGATGAGTTGTAATACCGTCTTTCCAGATTATTAGTGAATTAAAATTGTAGCAGAAGTTCAAGGATGTAGGGGACCAAGACCCTATGAGGGAGCTGGTGAAATCTGAGTGTTTGTAGGTTTCTTGTCAAAGGCTAGGTCTTAGAACAAGGTTCCTCTCTCATTGAAGAGCTGAAAGCCAGTAAAAATAACTAAAATGGAAATGAGCATTTGTTATACATCACCTCATTTAATTCTCATTACAACCACCATGAAGCAGTGGTTACCATTCTGTTGTTAAACCATTTTATAGATGAGGCAAGTAAAAAAGTCATAGAGAGTCACCCAGCTAACTAAATGGTAGAGCCACAGTTCAAACTCAAGCATGCTGCCCAGTTCTAATGTCTGTTATGTTAACCATTATGCTGTTCTATAATCAGAAATGACAGACCCTTTATGTTATTCAAGATTGGTTACAAAGCACTGCAGAGCTCACCTTGCAAATTAAAGATATTAGCACCCCTGCTAGAGCATTGGAAAAATCGGAGACTGACATATTGATATCCTAACATCTATCCCAGTGAACTTTTCCTTTGTTATATTTCAGCATTTTTTGGCAGTACTGGGGTTTGAACTTAGGGCCTCATGCTTGCTAGGTGGACACTCTAACATTTGAGCCACACCCTCAGCCCTTTTTGCTTTTTTAGTTTATTTTTCAGATAGGGTCTAGTACTTTTGCCTTGTGCTGGTCTGGGACCATGAGCCTCCTACCTCTGCCTCCCACGTAGCTGAGACACATACCACCATGCCTGGCTTACACCAACAACCTTTTTTTTTTGTTGTTGTTGTTTTTATACCAATAATCTTGAATTCATCCTGGCTATTAGCATATATTATGAGAAATTGTAAGACATATTAAAGCCCATATATACTTTGTCTAAGATATTTCCTTGATCTGTCATTCTTAGAATCCTACCTAAGACAGAAGTTAAATTAAGCTAACATGACTTGTTCTGATTCTTTTATACTGGGTTTCACTGATTATTGCTTTTCCTGTGAGTTTCTAAAAGCAAAATGTTCAGGTATGTAGTTTGTATAAACTTTATCTTTCTGCTTTTTTTTTTTTAACTCATTATGAAGTTGAGTTAGCTTTCTGTTGCTGTGACAAAATACCTGTGAGAATCTACTTAAACTAGGAAAAGATTTATTTTGTTTCATGATTTCATAGGATTTAGTCCATGGTCACTTGGTCCAATCACTTTGGGCCTGAGATATAGAGAATATGTAGTGGAGCAAAGCCCTTATTCCATTATGAGAATGAGAGGGGAAGAGGAGAGAGAGAGAGGTGGGGCGGGGGAAGGAGGAAGAGAGAGATATGAAGAACGAGGAGGAGGAGGAGAAAGGATGGGGAGGACGGTAGAGAGGGGAGGAGGGAGGAGAGGGGAGAGAGGAGAAGAGAGAAGAAAAGATACATCTTTTGAGGACATGTGAAAGGAAGGAAGATAAGATAAACCCTTCAAGGGCATGACACATTTCAGCCAACTAAGCCTCACCTCAGAAAGTCTCCAACACTTCCCATGGTGCCAAACTGAGGGCCAAGCCTTCAGCACATGAGTCTTTGGGAGACATTCCAGATCCAAATTATAGCAGAGGTCTTTTAACTTTTGATACCATTCTTCTTATTATTTTCCAGAATCACAGGCTGCAGTTCAATTTAACCTCATTAAGAATACATGCTAATGGTGGGGTAGGGGTGGGAGGGTGAGGGTGGTGGTGGTGGTGGTGGCAATGGTGGTGAAGGTGTGGCTCAAATGGCAGAACTCCTTCCTCATAAGCTGGAAACTCTCAGTTCCAACCCGTTATCACCAAAAAGCCAAAATAAAACAAAACAAAACAAACAGAAACTTTGTTCATCAGTAGTTTGTTCACTCACTTTTATTTTTTTCTATCCAAAAAGGAAGATGATTTTTGTTTTCTTTATTATTTATAAGTATACCAAACTGTGAGTCTCATTAATTCTTACTGTGAATGTAACTAAAAGCATGTCCGTTTCCTTTGTATCTTGGACTCCATGATGATGTAACTTCTTTCCTTAAATTAGTCTATAATTATTCTTCACAAGTGACTTATTCTTGTTAATTAGAAATGGGTCTACAGTTGGAGTTTTTACCATCATTGTGTCTGTGTAAGACTTTTATCAGTTTTTCTCCCTTTCCCTATTTATCTTTGCCTGTCATTCCTTTTCCCTATAGGCAGCTCTTCTTTCTCCTAAATTAAAACCTCTTTCTAATGTACCTCTTTAGTAAGCCTTCTTTCAATTTGTCCCCTCTGATTCTAATGACCACTTTTCTGTATTTCATTTTTGCATTTGTGTTTTCAATTCAAATTATTTTGATACTTACTTGACTTACCTCCGCCCCACTCTAGTACTGAGGATTGAGCACAGGGCCTCCTGAATGTTAGGGAAGCATTCCACCATCCAGCTACACCCACTGTCTTTTTGTTCTTTTGAGACAGGGCCTTGTTAAGTTGTCCAGGCTGGCCTCCAGCTTGATATCCTCCTGCCTCAGCCTCCCAAGTAGCTTGGATTACAGGTGTGTGCAAGCACATCTGGCACTTGATAAGTTTTAAATGACTTCATATTTTGGTGTATTTTTGTTTCCTAATAAAATAATAAAGTTATTTAGAAAGGGGCAAGGGCTTTTGTTTTGTTCTCCACTTCAGTTCCTGACATAGTTATATAGTATGTATAAGTGTTTATGAAAAAGTGACAGACATAAAAAAAGGTAAATATTAATATTTCATTAACTTTAGTAGGGATTTATGAATAACTACTGCTGTTCAGGTAGAGGTGCCAGTTGAAGATTAAAAACTTTATAATGGCAACAAGCCCAAATTAAAAATTGTTCACTTTATAAAAAGAGTACCACAGCTTGCCTTATTTAAAAAGGAAAAATTTGACTTAGCTCATTTTAAAAATAATAAGATATTCTCTTGTTCTTATGATAGAAAAATCAAGGATTTTTAAAAGCTGTTGATAACAAGATAGTTCCATTGCTCTTCCAAATGACGTTCTATATTACTTCCAAGCTATAATTAGTGTGTTCATTTCCCATATAAAAAGTCCAAATTTATAATTGAAAGATGCAAAATTTTGAAATTTTTGTCTAGAGTAACTTTGTATTTGAGGTAGTAATGGGAGGAAAATGTGAAAGAAATAGAGTAAATTTAATTGTTGGGTACATACATGCCCCCAAAGAGGATTCTTTACAAAAAGACAAGTTGATGATCATATACGTGTACAACATAAGACTATCGTTATCAAATTCTATAATGTTATTTTCTGCACCAAAATCATTTTGTATGAATTTTATAATATCCCAGGTTTGCTCACAGAAATCCAATGTAAATCGAAGAGACTTCGAAAGAACTTTAAACAGAAGAATACTTTTTATTCTAACATCAAAGTGGAAGAGGATGGGGCAGACCACAAACTTGTATCATCCACCACTAGATCTGGAAAAGTGGCAAGATTGTTCTTCTTTTACAATTTCTTGTTTCTTTAATGATGATCTCTTGTTTAATAATACAGTTTTCTTCTCTGTTTTCTTACAGGTTCAGGATGGCCTGGAACTAACTCAAGAGGAGTATCATTTTATTAATAATATTGTGACTGCTCATCAAAAATATATGATTGCTTTAGCGGAAACAAAGAAATTTGTATGTATTATCGGCAAGAAATAATTTGAAATTAATTATGTTAGGAAATAAGAGTATAAACATAGATAAAAATTTCAACAGTTTAGCTGGGCACCCGTGGTTCATGTCATGGTTTGAAGACAGCACAAGGCAAATAGTTTGAGAGACCCTGTCTTGGAGAAAAACCCAGTATAAACTAGGGCTGGTGGAGTGGCTCCAGTGGTATAGTGCCTGCCTAGCAAGCTTAGCAAGCAGAAAGCCCTAAGTTCATGCCCCACCCCCCAAAAGTTTTTTTTTTTAAGTTATTTGAAGGAAAATAGCATTTGTTAATTTTGTTTCTTTTTATGGGTTAGTTGCAGGAATATGCTAACCCTGAACTGAGGTTTTTGAGACTTTCAGAGACAGCAATCCTACACATACATGGGCTGATGGATTTTACCAAGGGACTCCCAGGTAATTATTTATCTCTGTAAAAAAATGAATACTTAAGCTAAGTTTCCTGTTTTAAATAACAAAGTCAGTGTGAGAAAACAAAAACCTCTATTTTTCTACCAATGCAGCTTCTGATTGCAAAAGCATGTTTATTTTGTCTGTTCCAATTAATCAGGTGGGTGAAAAAGCTAAATATAAAAAAAATTACTGAAATTACTTTGTTTTTTAATTGAACACTAAACAAAAAATCCCCTATATAATACTAAAAATATCAAACCACTATTGGCCAAAACTTAGCTATTTACATTTATAGGTAACTCATTGTAAAAATCAATTCTTCAAGGTTAAATCAACTATGTTTAATTTGTTCTTGCCATAAGAAAAGTAATATCCAGTTCTCATGAAAGTGCCCCAAAATATTACAACGTGTCTTTTGATCTATGTCTATGATCATACATGTGTACAATATAATTTTCATCAAATCATATAAAGAGAACTCTATTCAGATTTGAATTAATATACCATGCTTATTCTAAGGGATAGAACTTATAAGTGAGAAATAATTTAAAACATAGATTACTACATTTGAACATTGTCTTTTTGTGATCTATTTCCTCATGATCTTTCCTTAAAGGATTTGAAAATTTGACCAATGAGGATCAGATTGCCTTGCAGAAGGGATCAAAAACTGAAGTGATGTTTCTTCACATGGCACAACTTTACAGCCACAAAGAATCAACCTCTGAAAGTAAAAAGGGCTTTCTTTTAACTTTAATATCAGTAGTTATATTAAATTTAGCAATGAATTATATAACATTGATTTTTTCTTAATATATTTTTATTTTACCAGTTAGTGTAGGAACAAATGCAGCTGTTTACAAATAGTTTTCTAATACATTGGTCTAGCTTTTATTTCCTTTAGAGAAAAATCATTATTTAAAAAACCCATTATTTTGTTAGCATATAATAATTGTACAGGGGGATACATTGTGGTATTTACATATGTGCTTACAATATATCTTAGATGATTCACCCCCTCCATTGTTCTCCCTCTCCCTCACCTTCTTAGAACAATTTCAACAGGTATCATTCTTCTATTTTCATATATGCATACAAAACACATCCACCATATTCACCCTCATTCACCTTTCCTTGTGCCCACCCCCTCCCACTGGAAAAGACCTCACCTCTGGAAAATGTATAGTGATAGTCCAAAGGGGTTTTGCATTAGTACATTCAGGCCTACATATTGTGCTTTAATCAAATTAACCTCCCTTACTTACACGTTCTCTGTCACATGTGCCCCCAATACTCAGCTACTTACTGTATAGTGCATTAAATTGTATTCAGATCTAGATGGATTGTTTCAATATTGAGAAAATCATTCTTTATAGCATCATGGAGAACACACTGTGGAGTGTCTTCTACACAATCTCTCTATAAAATGTGAACTATTAACCTAGCTTTATGCTTCAATAATTGAAAAGTTACCATTTGTTGGGAATGTTTCCTATTGAATAGCTATGCTGGATTCTGAAAAAGACTGAATTTATTGTCTATATAAGATTAGAAAAAAACCAGACTTTCTATTTTTTCTTTTACTAGGTAACACGAGACTATCAAAACACTCAGCTCATACACTGAATGGTCATAATCAAAATGGTGATAAAGATGCTATTTATTCTATGGAAAAATTTTGCAATGAAGATTGTTCTTCTGCTACTCTAACTGGTAATATTATACTATGCAAAATATTATATTGGATGGAAGAAACTTCGTTAGATATAATGTTTCATTTTTCCTCTGCTATTGAGAAAAGATGTTAATGACAACATATTTAATTGTGCACTATATCCTGTTAAAAATAGACTTCATATGAATCTTTTTTAGGTATTACTGAAGAATTTCTTACCTCACTGTTTTACTTCTACAGAAGAATGAGTGGACTTAATATAACTGATACTGAACATGCTTTGCTTGCAGCCACAACAGTGCTTTTTTCAGGTAAAAATCACTCTGCAGTAAAAATTTGGATTAAATTTGGTTATGAAATAATGAAATTTGTTGTTATTAAATTATTAGCTGCAGTCAAATGTACAAATTTATTTCATCATAATTTTATTCTCATGAGAGTATTTCTTTAAGCTCATGAACTTGCTGTTGTTTCTTGCATCTTAAAAAACAATGCCTTCTTGCTGGGTGCTGGTGGTTCATACCTATAATCCTAGCTTCTTAGAAAGTAGAAATCAGGAGGATTGAGGTTTGAAGCCAGGCCAGGCAAATAGTTTGCAAGACCATATTTTGAAAATACCTAACAGAAAACAGGACTGAAGGAGTGGTTAAAGTGGTAGAGCATCTACCTGTCAAGCATGAGGACCTGAGTTCAAACCCCAGTACCATCAAAACATGACAAAACAACAAAGTCTACTTATAATGAAATACACTGACTGTTCATAGTGGGTGGGGGAAGGGTAAGGGTAAGGGAGAGTAACAGAGGAGTAATCTGATTAAAGTACGATATATTCATGAGTGAAAAACCATAGTGAAACTTCTTTAAACAATTAATATACACTTAAAAATGGAGGACAGGAGTGTAAAACAGGTCCTGTTAGGGGTGGATACTAGTGGGAGGTGGAGGGTAAATGGAGAGGGTGAATATGGCTGGTGTACTTTATATACCTGTGTGAAAACAGAACAGTGAAACCTGTTGAAATTGTTTTAAGTAGAGGCATGAGGGTGAGAGAAAATGATGGAGGGGATGAATTTAACGAGGGCACATTGTAAACATAGATGGAAATGTGACAATGAACTCCCCCCACCCCCGTATAACTAATATATTTTAATAAAAATGTTTAAAAGAATGCCTTCTTGACCCCGCATCCCCTTTCTTCTGTTCTCTCATTTCTCTGTTCCACTTTATTGGAAAATATCCTTAAGAAGTGTATATTCCCCTTTATTGCATTCCTTTTACTCATTCACGAGCTCTCTAGTCAGATTTTGCTCTGTCCTCTCCACTCTATACCACAATTGTCATTAGCTTCAAGATTTTGGCATTTGCTGATTCCAGTGGCCAATTCTTAGTTATCTTACCTCACCCAGCTACTTTTGGCAGAGAAGACCATATGGTTTTTCTTTCTTTCCTTCCTTCCTTCCTTCTTTCCTCCCTTCCTTCCCTCCCTCCATCCCTCCCTCCCTTCTTTCTTGGCAGTATTGGAATTCAAACTCAGGGCTTTGCACTTGACAGGCAGACGCTCTACCACACCTCCTACCCTTTTACTCTGGTTGTTTTGGAGATGGGATCTCACTTTCTGCCCAGGCTTGCCTGGGCAGTGAGCTTCCTATTTATGCTTCTTGATGAAGCTGGGATGTCAGACAGGTGCCACCATGCCCAGCTTTGTTGTTGTTGTTGAGATGAGGCTGGCTTTGAACTGAGATCCTTCCAAACTCAGCCTCCCAAGTAGTTAGGATTACAGGTATGAACCCCTAGTGCCTGGCTTATACTCTTTCTTAAAACACATCAATTGGCTTTGCTTCTTGATGCACAATTTTTTTTCACTTGATTTTCAGAATACCATCCTTCTGGATTTTCCTTGTTTAGTAGCTGTTCTTTCTGTGAGTCCTTTATTCATTCTTCCTCATCTCCCATAATGACAAAAGTTAGAGTATCTCAGGCCTCATTTCTTTTACTTGCTTCCTTCATAATTTCATCCTATCTCATGACTTAAAGGCCATGTATGTAGTGACCACTCCAATTTACATACTAACCTGGGGTGCTCCCCCAAACTCCATTAAGTAGCCTCAAGGTTTCAACTTGAATGTCTAGTAGGCATATCAAATTTAGCATGCCCAAAGATGAATTCCTGATGGCCTCCTACCCCATTTTCTCTTACATTTTTTCTCTATCTCTACTAAACGATACCTCCGTCAAATGTCAAAATTGTTTAAGTCACCTTTAACTTCTTTCTCCTACATCTATATCAAATGTGTGACAAATTCTGTTGGTCCTTCCCTGAAACTATATTTAGAACTTAGTTACTTCTTATTGTCTCTAGTCCTACCACTCTCATCAACACTCTTTCTTAACTGGCTTTCCTGGTTCTGTGCTTGCCTCTCTAGAGTCTTATTCTCTATATAGTAGCAGAGTGATTCTTTGAAAATGTAAGTCATTCTTCTGTTCATAACCTTCAATGGCTTCCTATTTTATATTGATTAAAGCCAAAGTTCTATTATTGCCTATTACGATCTATCTCTCTTTCGTACTCCACTCCAATTACACTGTTTTTGACACACTTTCCTTGGAAATCTCAAGCAGACTCTCGCTACAAGTTCTACAATATTTGATGAGATCACTGTTCTGTTTTCATATATGTGTATAGAATACATGGACCATATTCATCCCTCCACTCTTTCTTTTCACCTTCTTCCTTCCCACTCATACCCACCCCTAAACAGAATGTTTTTACATTCTTGTCACTCATTTTTTTAAAGACTAGATTTCACATATGAGAGAGAACATATGATATTTGACTTTCCTAGTGGACTATTACAGTTAGCAATGATGATCCCTAGTTCCATGCATTTTCCTCCAAATGACATAATTTCATTCTTCTTTATGGCTGAATAATATTCCATTATGTGTATGCACCACTAGTCTCAAACCTAGAGTATAAGTTCAATGAATAGAGGGGATTTTGCCTATTATGTTCACTGTTGTATCTCCAGCACAGTGACTAGATGAATGATTACTGCCTAACCCTTCAGAAATTCTTGGTTGGCTCATATTTGACAGCTAGGAACCTAGGAAGCTTGGCCTTTTATTTCCTGTTGACCTCCACTGCTCTTACATTCTCAAAACTACTTCTCTTCCTATGTGACTTAGGGAAATTACTTAATTCCCTAAGTTTCAGGAAGCTCATCTGAAAAATGGTGGCAAAAACAGGACTCAGCAAAAAAAAAAAAAAAAAAAAAAAAAAAAAAGAACTTATCTCAAACAGTATTGTGATGAATAAATAAAATAATGCCCAGAGGCAAGGCACTTAACATAATATCTGGTATCTGTTAAGGGTTCACTATGCAGTTATTTTTATTATTTAAAAATTGCATTGTGTTAAATGAATTATCTCCTTCTACTTTGTAATATATATTAAGATAAATATGATGCTGTTTTTCAGATCGTCCTTGCATTAAAAATAAGCAACATGTGGAAAATTTACAAGAACCAGTTTTACAAATTTTGTATAAATATTCAAAAATCTATCATCCAGAAGACCCACAGCATTTTGCTCATCTCATAGGGAGGCTCACTGAACTGAGAACTCTGAATCACAATCACTCAGAAATACTTAGCACTTGGAAATCAAAGGATCCCAAACTGACTAGTTTATTGTGTGAGAAATGGAATTTGTATTCACATTGCTGAAGTTTCAGAGTATGTGTTTCATCTTAAATTTTCTAAATCTAAGTTGGATGACTGATTTGACAACATGAACAGGATTGCTGTGTTATTAATATGTCACCATCTAATGGATACCATTGGGGCTCATCAAATTTTGGGGACTATCGGTCAGTGGATGGACACCTAGAATTCTTCCCAAGATTGGACTCAAAAGAAGCAATGACTATTGTTTTTGAACAGTTCCTTCAAAGGAACTGGAAAAGTTTTCACCTGAAGAAACCACTTTAAAAATTATTTTGTTTTTGAGTTATCATACATTAAATATATGAGGGGATTTCATTGTGACAATTCCATAAATAGATAGAGTATCTTGAATAAGTTCACCCCTCCATTATATCCCATTTCCCCTTTTTCTCTCTACCCTTTTACAAACATTGTATTCTGGGTTTAATTATTACTGTTTTTCATTTTAGCTGAAAATACATAATTTATAGACATGAAAAAAGGTTAGCTAATGGAGACAGTTGTAATTAGAATAAGGTTGTTTGTGAAGCTCATTAATTAAGGCCAGGTCGATAGAATAGGGACCTAACATTTTAAACCAATTCCCTTTTTATTTCTGTTACAGCATTTTGTGAATTATTAAAGGGGAGCAAAGCTTCATTCAACTTTTTTTTTAATTAGTATATATTAATTGTGCAAAACAGTGGGTTTCATTATGACAGTTTCATACATGTATATAAGGTACTGTGATCATATCCACCCTCTCTCTCCTTACCCAGTTTTCCCTCCTCCCTCCTCTGCTGCTCCACTTCCATCCATTTTCCTGCAAATGACATGATTTCCTTCCTAATGGACAAACAATATTCCATTGTGTATATATGTTATATTTTCTTTATTCATTCATCTGTTGATGGTCACCTAGTTTAATTCCATGACTTGGCTATTGTAAATAGTGCCACAATAAACATGAGTGTGCAGGTACTCTGTTGTTTGCAATCTTCAGTTCCTAGGGGATATATACAAGAATGAGAATAGATGTGGTTGCCAGTAGTGTTCAAAGCAGCCAGGCTGCCATGAGGGCAGTTTAGTTGGCTGCTTAGCTGACTGGCCTCTGTTCAAAGCAGCTGAGACACCAGGGAAAGTCCTAACAATTTTCAATTAGAGAGTCAAATTGCCCAGGCCCCTAACATCTTAGCTTATTTAAAGGAAAAATAAACATTAAAAGGGTTGCTTCATTAAAGGCCTATTATTAACAGTGCTTTAACAGTATTTAACAGTGCTCTACTCTTAGCCAAATACCCTTGGGGAGAGTTGTGTCATATTTATCTCAAAAACTAGGGTGACAGACAATCTTGTCACTTGATTAGATTAAGAAATGCCTAGGGGATTATAAAACATACTTTTGAATGTGTCAGTGGGGGCATTTCCAGAGACGATTGGATCACAGAGCTCTGACCTAATCAATGGATTAATCCCTTGATGGATTCATAATACAGTGACATTATTGGGAGGTGGTGAAAGTAGGAGCTGGGGCCTAGTTGGAGGAAGCAGGTCACTGAGGGCGTGTCCTTCAGGGCTATATCTTATCCTGGCTTCTTCCTCCATTCCCTTTCTCTGTTTCTTGGCTGCCATCAGATTCTGTTTCTTGGCTGCCATGACATAAACTTCTTGCTTTGCCCTGCCATGGCCTCCCTACAATAGACTGACACCTTTGAAACCACGAACCAAAATAAATAACTCCTAAGGTTTTCAGGTATTTCGGTCACGTATGCCTAGGTACTCAGCCCCCTGATGACATATCTAATTACCCAAGTCTGAAAGCAGGCAGTCATCTTTGACTTCTCTCTCACTTCTACCAAAACACCATTAATTTACTTCGAAGTATCTTTTCCAGCCGACACCTCATCTCCAATGTCCCGCACACACAGCTCAGCTCCTCACGTCTTACCAAGGTTATTGAACCCTCCTCCCAACCTCCAGGCTCAGCTCATAAGCCTAGAGTATTCCTGACACTACAGATTTTCTGCTGAACCCAACTATGCCCCCCGCCCACGTTTCTGCTCGAAATTCCTCAGGACCCCGGTCCCTAAAGTCTAAGACCGAAATGCGTTTAAGAGGATCTCCGCTGTCCATTCCCAGTTTCATTTCTGGCGTTTTCCGTACTTGGTCTTCACACACCCACGCCACACTTCTTGGAATCCTAGGAAGGTCACGACCCCAGCGCCTTTGCCCACCTTCTCCCAGCCAGGAAAGCTCCATTTCACTCTTCTCTTGACTGAAGCAGTAACAAAAACACCCGTGAAGCCTCCCCTGACTCTCTAAGCCGCCTTCAGTGCCACTTTCCCTAAGTCCTCAGGACGTCACCTTTGAATGATTACAAGGGACCATCATTCTTTGCAAGACTGTCGGTTCTAAGGAGGCAACAATGGATTTTTTTTTTTTTTCACTCTCGACGCATCTATTCTTTCCCAGCATTCTTCGACAACAGGAGAAACTTACAGAACTCCAACTTGAGGGAGAACTAGAATGCCGGGAGAAGGGAAGTTCCCGCGAGAAGAGCAGTCTCGCGAGACGTGGCCCTGAGCGCCCGGACAGGAGACCCCGTGGACGGTTATTTAACCGTTAAACCGCCAGCGGCTCCTCTCTTTCTGCCCAGCGGCCGCCTTTCCCGAGGTTCGGAGGCCGAAGCTCGCGGTTCTTTCCGCTGTCCTCACAGAGGGCGGTCCACGCGGGCGCGGCCCACGGTCTCTCGCTAGTTCTACAAAGGTAGGGGCAGGTATGCCGGGTTCCTTTCCCGGTGATGGAACCTAGAGCCGCGCGAGAGGAGGCCGGGCTGGCCTTTCGGGCTGTCATGAAGCCTGCTTCGAGGGTTTCCCCCCTCGTGGCCAGTAGCGGTTGGGGGACCGGCTGGCTGGGAGTGGTGGGTGGTGAGCGTCACCATTGACGAAGTCTCACCTTTTTATAAAAAAAAAAAAACAAAAAAAAAAACACTGCACTAACCAAGTAATGTAACGCTTGCCTCCTCCCCGGGGCAGTAGGTCTTTGCAGGGAGAAAATGGAAAAGCACAAGCCTTTTAAATTGTTTGTACCACCAAGATTCAGCAGCAGTCAAGTGTCTGCCGTGAAGCCCCAGACTTCGGCAGGAGATGCTAATTTCTTCAAGGTAAATTTGCGTAGGAGTCTAAATCTGACTGTGCTTCACTTTCAGAAACAGAGTAAACGTCATCTAGTTTACCTAAACACTTTTTCTTTAGGTGGTGTGGCGTTTGAACTGGGCCTCGCACTAGTTGGTTGGGCGGGGGGGGGGGGGGGGGGGGGGGGGGGGGGGGGTGGTGGTGGTGGTGTAGCTCTTAAGCCACGCCCCCAGCCCTCTAGCAATAAACCAAGCCCCAACAGCTAGTCCTTAAGCCACGCCCCCAAGGATTTTGGCTGGATTCCTTTAAAGGAATGAGCTTTATCTGTAGGCATCATCCGTTTAAAAGAAATAATCATTGTTGCTGTAGAACTCTGCCTGCATAGCAGAATTTGCTTATTTAAATCCTTCCTCTTAAGTGATAAGATGCACATATAAGACCTGAACGATGAAGTAGGAAAACATAAATTAGGGAAATTTCCAAGGAAAATTAGACAGATGGAATTATAATTGGTGTGACTGAGCTTCAAATTTTGTTCTGAACTTCCTGGTGGACAGGATAGAGAAATCCACTTATATAATAAAATTGTCTTAGAAGTGGAGGAGTCTTTGAGTTTCTCAGGTGAAACAAAGCTTTTAATATTGCTCAATTATTTAAAAACTTTCTCATGTGGTGCTAGATATAGAACGATGCAAGTAATTAATTTTATATGCTGTAGAAAATTTGTTATGGATGCTATCTCCAAGATACATCAACATGGCACTCAAAGGTAGGTTGGTAGCACATGCCTGTAAACCCAGTACTGGGGAAACTGTGGTAGGAGGATCTTGGGTTCCAGTCCAACTGAGGCTACCTAGGCTAAACTCTATCTCAAAAAGCCAAAGGCCCTCTCTCCCCACAAAATACCCCCAAAACCAACCAAAAATGTGTTCAATGAAGACAATTCTCAATTTGATTGAGATGAAGATCATAATGAAATTGAAGGAAACTATTAATATTCTACTAATTACTAATATTCTTAAATATCTACAAAGCTTGTGATAAGTAATTTATAGTTTAGGTTAATTTTACTAGTGAAAATACCTAATTAAAATTTTGCTTTGCATTGCAAAAGCATTTGATATTTTTTTTTTGTTGAACTTGGGATTTGAACTTGGGGCTCCACCCTTGCTAGCCAGGCACTCTACTGCTTGAGCCACTCCACCAACCCTTTTTGTGCTGGGTATTTTCAAGATAGGGTCTCAGAAACTATTTGTCAGGGCTGGCTTTGAATCATGTTTCCTCCTGATTGCTGCCTTCTGAGTAGCTAGGATTACAGGCGTGGGCCACCGACACCTGGCAGCTTTTGATATTTTAAAAACTGTACATGTGGGGGTGAACCTAATCAGTGTATATTGTAAGCATATGCCAAAATGTCACAATGACTCCCCCCATACAACTCATATATGCTAATAAAAAAATTTAGATGTGAAAAAAAAAAGCTGTGTGCATCAAAGGATTTACAGTTACAGAGGCTTCTTTTAAGTCACTATGTAGATACATATTTGTGCATTAACTGCTATATTTCAAGGTGTTATGGAATGGTATATTTAAGAACTTCTTTTTATTTCTAGAGTTTCAGCAAATGTATTGAAGATGATTTTGGTTTTCCATTTGCAATGGCTAATCTCTCTAAAAATGGGAAAAACATTGATTCAGGTAAGAGCCTGGTTTTACCTGCTCTTGATTTGCATAGAATCATTTTATTATATATATTGTCATTTACTGAAATACAGTGTAAGTATTGATATCCTCACCTAGATATAATAACATAAAAACAAAATGTTGGCATATTTAATACTAGCTGTTTTTTATCTTGCAGATCCTGCTTTACAGAAACTTAGTCTTTTGCCCATGCTTGATCAGGTCAGTTGAGCATAGAGTATATAGATATAATCTGTTCAGGTATTGAATTGCTTATTTAAAGAACAGAAAGCTCTTTAGTTGTTGGATTAGTAGTCTTGTATATTTAATTGCTATTATTTGGAAGCTCTCAAGAATATTTTCTTATGAGAAGCATTCATTTTTTTAGGTTGATAATTCTGACAGTTGCCACTATCAGGATGGACTGAAAGACTCTGATTTTGAGGTCAGATTTCCTATTCGTATTAAGTTTTTCTTCTTTTCTTTCTTTTTTTTTAAGTTTAGAAAGGGCAAAACTGAGAGAAAAAGAAAAGGAGAAAGGAGCATCTCCCCTCTTCCCAAGGTTGGGAGTGGGAGGCTTACATTCATATTAAATTTCTTATAAGTGTAGTATGATTTATTACTTACATAACTTTCTTTTCAAGCTTTTGAAGGATTAATATTAATGTTTTAAAGTCAACTTTTTTTTTTTTTTGGCAGCTCTGGGGTTTGAACTCGGGGCTTTAAGCTTGCTAGGCAGGAGCTCTTAATTGCTTGAGTCACTCCACCAGCTGGGGAGTGGTGCTGGGGATTGAACCCAGGGCCTAGTACATGCTAGGCAAGCACTCTACCATGGAGCTTCATCCCGTCCCTCCAAACCTTTTAAAGTTGCCGAACCACTAAGCTTTTATATTTTGTTAGATTATAAAAGCATCCAATTCTTTAGAGGTAATTTAATTTTAAACCATAGAAATCAAAAATAGAAGATGGGAAATGGATACAATTTGTAAAAGGCTTAGAATCAAGTCAGTATTTTATAAAATAATACTTTAATAAGTGAAATTGAACATTTGGCTGATTTGTTGTATAAGGAATTTGTAGAGCATGCTATATTTGATATTAATAATGAAAATGATACCTACGGCATATAGATGTCTTTATTTTTTGGTAGTACTGGGGTTTTGTACTCAGCGCCTTGTAGTTGCCAGGCAAGTGCTCTACCACTTAACCCAAACCTCCAGCTAGATGTCCTTTAAATGAAGGGAAATTCCATGGCCCACAGTGCTATGTGTTTGTTGTGGTTAATAATGTCACAGAGTTTTAAAATTTGGAACCTATTCATGTGTTTGATAAAAAATGCTGTTAGCAAGTAGAAATCAGTATGCTTTAAAAAGATGAATAGGGTTTGATTGGACTGTAGTGGTAGAGCTCTTGGCTAGCATATGTGAGGCCCTGTTTTAGATCCAGCACTACAAAAACAACAAACAGAAACCTCAGAAGAACAACAAAAAACCCACTAAAACAAAAAAAAATCCAAAAAACCAAACATCAAGAAAACACGCTAGCCTTTACAACATTATGGGTATAAATAAGGCAAGAAATCTAAATAAAACCATAGGCTCAAAGTTATATTTTGTGTTCACTATAATCTTTCATGTCATTATGTTTTAAATTTAAATTTTTAAGTTAATCCTCAACTGTTTCTGTAATCTAAATGTTTGAAGACCATTGTTAAAATTTATAGATTTCTTGTGAAAGTGATGTATTTTAGCTTTTACCCACCCAGATTTTCTCATTGATTAAAATCTAGCTTCTTTTTAAAAAAGAATTTGCTCTAGAGTTTAATGTGCATGTATTTATGTGTATATATATATACACATATATATATATAGCAGTGCATTTAAATAATAGTACATTAATTGATTCATATTCCATGTAAGATTTTACAACTGTATGTTGTCATTTTCCCATTGTTTTTTGGGCTGTTTTTGCCTTAGGTTTTATGCATGCTTATTAGACTGTGGACTTTTTTTTTTTTCATTTAAAATTCTTTTATTTTTCATTTTTAATTCACATTGGTAGTACAGAGGTGTTTTATTGTGATAATACCATAGATGTGTACCAGTGTAATTGGAACAAGTTTACCCCCTCTATTATATTCCCTTAACCCTCACCCTCTTTCTAACCTTTTTTGGTGTTTGGTGGTCTTAATTATGCTATCTTCATATGCTAACTTCTTGAGTACATTTTAGTCATTTGATTTTATTCAGCAAGGTGTAACTTAGTCAAGTGACCCATAACTTTAGTGAGGTAGCTAACACTGCCTTAGTAGTTTAAAAGTTAATTCAGCCTTCAGTATGCTGTTGAAACGTAAATCTAAGAGAGAAATGGCCACCATTAGCATATTTTTGATAGGCACCTATAGCTTGGTTATATTAAAATTCTGAACAGTTATTTTTTAAAAATCCATTTTAATAGAATTCAGAGCCGATGAGCAGACTATATTCAAAACTGTATAAAGAGGCTGAGAAGATCAAAAAGTGGAAAGTGAGTATAGAATCTGAGCTGAAGCAGAAAGAAAACAAGTTGCAAGAAAATAGGAAGATAATTGAAGCACAGAGAAAAGCCATTCAGGAACTGCAGGTATAATGAAATTATGAATTTTAATTATAATGTAGTAAATATCATTATAATGTGCAAAACAGAGTATTATTTCAAGGTAAATTGGGTTAATTTTGTTTCTGAGTTGGAGACTTTTTTTTTTTTGGCAGTACTAGGGCTCGAACTCATGGCCTCATGCTTGCTAGGCATGTGCTTTAGGCAGGCACTCTACCACTTGAGCCACTCCACCAGCCTGGAGACTTTGAGAATAGGTTTTCTTTTGGGGCAATACTGGGGTTTGAACTCAGGGCCTAGCACTTTTCTTGAGTCTGGTCCCCAGCCCTTTAGCTTAGCTATTTTTCAGTTAGGGTCTTTCATTCTTGCCTGGGCAGCTCTGGGACTGCGATTTTCGTGACTGTGCTTCCCAAGTAGCTGGTATCACAAGTATGAGCTCCCATACCTGGCTACAAGGCCCTTTGAAGTTTCCTTGATACTAGCTGCAGTTCAGCTTTAGGAATGAGCCAGGACAAATTGCTGAAAACAATGCAAAATGATTAGGGAAATAATAAATGATTTCTGATAAAGACTGATGTAATAACAGCAATTTATTGTAGTTTGAATTTTATTGAAATGTCTTTCATTGTGTCACAATAGGCTATTTATAAAACTCTGAAACTCATTAGCTTTGATTTTATAGTATGAGGTGTGAAAAAATGTTGGGAAAATGCAGAGATAAAGCATCTCTTCAAAATGATTAAAGGAGGTAATATTGCATTAAAATTTTTTTTTTTTAGAAATCAAATTTTAGATTGATGAATGTGAGAAGCATATTATGGCAAATCTATAAACTGTGACAAAAAAGTTCTTTTTTGTACAGAAGGAATTCATGTAGGCCACTGTAGCATGTAGTAAAGAAATGCTACTTAGTGATTATACCCAAAATTATTTTGCTAACCAAAATATGAACTGTTCTGTTTTTTAAATTAGTTTGAAAATGAAAAAGTAAGTTTGAAATTAGAAGAAGAAATTCAAGAAAATAAAGATTTAATAAAAGAGTAAGTAATAATTTAATAAACTTGTTATTTCCAAATTTATTTTTATTATAAATTTATTAAAATAGTTTTCAAAAATTCTTGTACACTCTCTATGTGTTATAAATAATAATTTCTACCTGAGTACTGGGGAAAAAGGAAGACATACCCATTCTATGTTCCTGGATTTGGCATTGTGGTCATTGACTAATAACTTCTCACTTTTTAGAATGTTAGATATCAGGAAGAATTGTTGCTTGTTGTCAAAAAAGATACCTGGTAATTCTGTATCTATAATTCTCTATGTGTACTGTCTACCTCCTGTTTCACTATTGCCCTATGTGTAACACTTGCAAAATAGAGCTGGATTTACTTCCAAGCTGATTCTCATTCTCCATTCTCTTGTTGTTGCTAGTGTAATAATTTATTTCTGCAGAAAAATTAAAAGTTGGAGAATTAAATCTAACTATATATTAGTAACTTCAACAAGATAGCAGGTGGTCTTAATATTCACACAATTAATGCCTTCTTAGAAAGTTACCTTATTTTTTGTTTTGAAAGTTAGACATCTAGCACATTTTTGGGGTAATTAGTAAATGAAAAACCTAAGCCTCTCTTCTCACTATTCTTCTTAGGCAAATCTAGAACTATTTCTAGAAAATTTTTGATAGGAACTTGGGTGGAGATTTGTTAAGGAGTTGTCACTTTTACTTAAAGGGAGGCATTTACTAAATTATCTGCTAATGTAGTCAGTTTGGTTTTTTTTCATATTTGTGATACATGATATATACAAAATATATTTTAAAAATTTCTTTAAAATTTAAAAGTTACAACTAAATGTTTAATTACTTTTATATATGATTTTGCTTTCAGATCAGTTTATACTTAGACAAACTCTTTCCTTTGTTTTAGGAATTATGCTACAAGGCATTTATGTAATCTACTCAAAGAAACTTGTGCTAGATCTTCAGAAAAGACAAAGAAATGTAAGTATCTTTCATGTTCTATGAGTTGTAACAAGTTTTTTATTTATTTAGTGGGGGAGACAGAAAAAGAAATTGTCTTCATTTTTTGGAACTAATTTTGATTTGAATGTTGTATGTGCCTCGACCATTTCTTTGTATATGTGGTAACTAGATTCTTAGTTCTTTGAGTTCACAGCTTTCTGAAAGCTCAAAACTTTTTTTTAAAAGGTAACATAGTTCAAGAGGTATGTACTTGGCATTTGTAATTACTTCACATTTCAGTTAAAGTGTGATTTTTGGAACAACCTCTTCTTCTGTTTGGAACAACCTTTTCTTCTGTTTGGAACACCAGAAAATTGAGTCAAAAATAAGATATATAGCTATGTCATTGATAGAAGATGTCAAGGCAAGGCATGGTGGTGTGTGCCTGTAATCCCTTCTACCCTGAAGGCAGAGATTGAGGAGCCTATCTGAAAAATAACTCAAACCAGACAAGGCTAGAGATGTGAGGCATAGCTTAAGTGGTATAGCACTTTCCTAGCAAGCAGAAGGCCTTAAGTTTAAACCTTGGTACCACAGAATAATAATAATAAAGAAAATACTGGTGATACTGGTGTAGAGCTAAGCTGAAGGCATGGTACAATCATATGTTGTATGATGACATTTGGGTCAGTGATGGATTGCATACATGATGTTGGCCCTATAGTTATATAATGAACCTGCAAAACTCCTGTCACCTTATAAAGTAGCCTTTGTAATATTGTAATGCAGTATATTACTTGTATTTGTGTAATGTTGCTATCAACAAACCTACCTCATTCCAGTTGCATAAAAGCATACATAATACATACATTTTGTTTAGTAGATAATCCTTGATAATGATAATAAACAAGTATGTTACTATATTTATTTGCTTTACTATGCTTTTAATTGTTATTTATTTATCTATTTATTTTGCCATACTGGAAATTGAACCCAGGATCTCATGCACACTAAACCCTACTGCTTGAGCCACACCCCTGGCCCTTTTGTCTGTATTTTTGCTTTTGAAATAGGGTGTCACTAACTTTCCTGGACTGGCTTCAAACTTGAGATCATCTTGTCTTTGCCTTCCAAGTAGCTAGTATTATAAGCATGTGATATCACACACATGATTTGTTATGCTAGTATTTTATTGAGAATTTTTGAGTTCTTCATCAGGGATATTAATCTGTACTTTTGTTGGTGTGTCCTTATTTGGTTTTGGTATCAGGATAATGCTGGCCCTATAGAATGAGTTTGGAGTTCTGTTTTAATTTCTTGGAATAGTTGGAGAAGAATTGGTGTTAATTTTGTAAAAGTTTGGTAAAATTCAGCAGCAAAACCATACATGGTCCTGGGTGTATTTTTGTTGGGAGACTTTTTATTACTGATTCAGTCTTGTTACTTGTTATTGATTTGTATAGGTTTTTGTGTCTTCATGTTTCAGTTTTGGTAGGTTATATGTGTCTGTGAGTTTATTTGTTTTTTCTAGGTTTTAAAATTTTTTAGCATAGTAATCCCCAACAATCTTTGTCTTTCTCTTTTTTTTTTTCTTGGTTAGTCTAGCTAAAGGTTTGTCAGTTTTGTTTATCTTTTTAAGAAAGCCAACTCTTTGTTTCATTGGTACTTATATTGGTTTTTAAATCCTTATTTTATTCCTGCTCTGATTTTTATTATTTATTTCTTTTTACTAATTTTGGGTTTAGTTTGTTCTTGCTTTTCTAGTGCCTTAAATTACATTGTTAAATTGTTTATGTTAGATCTTTCTTTCCTTCTTTTTTTTTCATTGCTATAAACACTTAGTTTTGTTGTGTCTTATGGGTTTTGTTATGTTTGTTTCAATTTCATTTGTTTCAGAAAAAGTTCTGATTTCCCTTTGGATTTCTTCATTGGCCTCTTTGGTCACTCAGGAGCATGTTGTTGAATTCCCAAGGTTTTTTTTTCTCTTTTAATGTGATTTTGATTTTATTGAACTTGTTGAGATTTGTTTTGTGTTCCATGTACTAATGAGAAGAATTTGTATTTTGCAGTGTGTTTTGTTCTATAGTATAGCTCATCTCCAGTGTTTCTTTCTCAGTTTTTTTGTTTGGATGCTCTATCCACTGATGAAGGGATGGTGTTGAAGTTTTACTGTTATTATTGTTGTTATTATCAATATTACATTATTATCATTACTTATTATTTGTGGTGCTGGGGATTGAACTCAGGGCAAGTTTATCTCTCCCTTTAGAGATGAACTATTCTGCCATATAGGAAAAAGATTGACTTCTGTATCTTGCAACCTTGCTTATAATTGCTTATTAATTGCAGGAGTTGTTTTGTTAATTCTTTCAGATTTTGTATATAGGGAATGATGTTATATCTTAATAAAGAAAGTTCTATTTCTTCTTTCCCAATCTATATCCTTTTATTTCATCTTCTAATCTTATTGCATTAATTAGGACTTTTTAGTGCCTGTTGGAAAGATCTTAGTGGGAAAGCTTCTAATTTCTTACCATTAAATGTTAGTTGTACGTGTTTGTAGGTAATTCTTTAACAAATTGAGGAAGTTTCCCTTGTAGTTTACTGAGAGGTCTTTTTTTTTTTTTTTAAATTGTGATGCTGGGGATTGAATCTAGTGTCTCATGAATGCTGAGCAAACACTCTACCACATGACCCAGGCTCCTAACCCTTTTGTTTTGTAGTGTTTTGAGGTGTCCCTAACTTTTCCAGGGAGAGCCTTGAATCTGTTATCCTTCTTCCTCTGCTTTCTGAGTGGCTAGGATTATAGGTGTGCACTACCATCGGTATTTATTAGTATAACCATGTAAATTTTCTTTTTTAGCTTGTGATGTGATGGATTGCAGTGATTAATTTTAAATGTTGAATTAGCTTGAATACTTAGGATAAATCCTACTTGGGTTTGATGTATAATAATTTTATACATCATTCAATTTGATTTGTTAATATTTTGCTGAAGATTTTTGCATCTAGTTTTCTTGTCTTTGTCTGGTTTTGGCACTAGGGTAATGCTGGTATTATAGAATGAGTTAAGATATATTCTCTATGCTTCCATCTGTTGTTTTGGAGAGAGATTATTTTTTTCATTTTGTTTTTTCTGATATTAATTATTGATTAAATTCATTTAATAAATGTAAGTCTATTATCTTTTTTTTTTCCTTTGTGTTTTGGCAGTTGTGTTTTGGTAGTTCTATTTCATCAATGTTATCAAATTTGTGGACATAGAGTTATTTATAATATTCTTTTATTATCCCTTTTTTAATTCAATCCTTCTTGAGACAGGGTCTTGCTTTGTACCCTAGGCTGCTCTGGAACTCTTGATGTAGATCTAGTTGGTCTTGAACTCTCGATCCTCCTGTTTGAGCCTCCTGAGTGTTAGTTTTAAGGCCACCGTGCCTGGCCTTATTATCCTTATCCTTTTAATGTCCTTTTATTATCCTTTTAATGTTGGATGTATTTTATTGTAGTACCATCCTCTTTTATTTCTTTTAAGCTTTTTCTTTTTTTTGTGGTACTGAGGCTTGAACTTAGGGCCTATACCTTGTGCTACTCCACCAGCCCTTTTTTGAGATGGGTCTCGGTAACTCTTTGCCCAGGCTGGCTTCGAACTGTGATCCTCCTGATTGCTGACTCCTGAGTAGCTAGGATTACAGGCATGAGCCACTGGTGCCCAGCCCTCTTTTCATTTTTGTATTAGTAATTTGAGTTTTCTTTTATTCTGAGTTTGGCTAGAAGCTTATTGATTTTGTTAATATTTTCAAAGAACCAGCTGTTGATTGCATCGATTTTCTGTATTGCTTGTTTATTTTCAACTTCATTGGTTTCTGCTGTTACATTGGATTTAATTTGCTGTTTTTTTCTAGTTTCTTAATGTTGAAATTTAGAAAATTGATTTTAGGTCTTTATTCTTTTCAAATATAACACTCAAAATATTGTAAATGTATGTTTTTGCTGTATCCTTCAAATTTTGATGTGTATTTTCATTTTCATTTTCATTTTTTGCAGTGCTACAGATCAAACTTAGGGTCTTGCACTTGTTAGGCAAGTGTTCTTCTACAGAGTTATACTCTCAGCCCTGTGTATTTTCATTTAGTTCAATATATTTAGTTCACTTAGTTCAAAATATTTTTAAATTTCTCCTTTGACTTTTGTATTATTTGGAAGTATGTTGTTCAATCTCCAAGTATTTTGTGATTTTCTAGCTATCATTCTGTTACCAATTTCTAGTTTAATTCTACTGTGGTCTGAGAATAGACATTGTTTGGTTTCTGTTCTTTTACATTTGTTTGGTGCTATTGTTGGATGAAGTAGTCTGTAGATGTCCAGTTGACAGATGGTGTCAACTGATTTTCTCCCTATTAGATCTGTTCATTTCTGATAGAGAGATGTTGAAGTCTCCAACTACAACACTGGATTTTTTTCCTTACAGTTCTATCAGTTTTTGCTTCATGTATTTTTTATAGTATATTACATTATGTGTATTCATGTTTTAAATCATGTGTTCTTGGAGAATTGACCCTTTTGTCAGTGTCTAATCCACTTGGTTTTTTTTTTTAATTGAGTCAAGATCTTGGTATATTGTTCAAATGGACTTTGAAGTCACAATCCTTCTGTTTCAACCTCCTGCATAGATGAAATTACCTAGTGAATGTATTTTTTACTTGATAACTTTGGACTTCTTTGGAGTCTGCTCTGAATGAAATTAATTTAGCTACTCATAATTCCTTTTGATTAATGTTATATGGTATATCTTTCTCTGTCCAATTCCTTTTAATATATAGAAGAGTGTCTTGTAGACAACATTTAGTTGGGTTTTGGTTTTTGGTTCACCATGACTGTTTCTGTCTTTTAATTGGTCACTTAGACCATTTTCATTAAAACCGATGTATTGATGTAATTGGATTATTATCTGCTATACTTACTAATTTTTTCTATTTGTTATTCTGTGGATTGAACTCAGGACCTTTTTCTTGCTAGGTAGATATTGGCTAGACACTAGTTAGGCAGGCACTTTAACACTTGATCCATGCCCCCAGTCCTTTTTAAAATTTTCAGATAGAGCCTCATGTTTTTTGTCTGGGTCTGGCCTCAGACCATTGTCCTCTGAATAATTCATGAATGCATGAATTATATGAATCAACATACATAATCTAATACATTGTTATTATTACTAACAAACAATTATATGTTAGACCAGTTAAGAATAAGGAGGTTGGTTTCAGCAGTTCATGTCTGGAAGGCAAAGATGGGGAGGATTGAGGTTTGAGGTCAGTTTGGGCAAAAGTTAGAGAGAAACCCATCTTAACAAACAAGCAAGGCAAGGTAGTGTTCATCCTTGGTCCCAGCTATGGGGAGGCATAGGTAGCAGGATTATAGTCTCAGGCTGGCCCCAGGCAAAAAATGCAAGAACCTACCTGAAAGATAACTAAAGCAAAAAGGAGTAGGGTGTGGTTCAAGTGGTAGAGTGCTTATGGAAGACCCTGAGTTCAAACCCTAGTATCATAAAAAAAAAGAGAAGAAAGAAAATAAGCTGAGCATGGTAGCTCATGCCTATAAGCCCAGCATTTAGGAGGCTTAGGAAGGGGAGGATTGAGAGTTAGAGGCCAGTTGGGGCTACATAGCAAGTCGGGAGCCACCCTGAGCTACATAGTGAGACCTTGTCTCAAAAAAACCAAAGACTGGGGCTGTAACTCAGTGGTAGTACATATGGCCCTGGTTCCATCACCATCTTGATCTCCAGCACAGAAAAGAAAGTTTAAGGTTTTACCTTTATTTTTTCCCTGTCTAATGTGCTTCCTCTCTTTAATACAGATCTGAATTTCTTACCTTTATTAATTTCCTTCTCTCTAAAAAGTTTAAAATTTCTTGGAAGGCAGGGCCATTGGCAACATTTCCTGAATTCTTGTTGTCAGAGAAAATTTTATTTCTCCTTCATTTTTGGAGGATAATTTTACTGGGAATAGAATTCAAAGTTGGGTTTTTTTTTTTTCCTTTAAATTCTCAACACTTCAAATGTTGGGCTCTACTATCTTTTTGTTTGTACGTTGTACTCTATCTGAGAAGTCAGATGTAATTCTTACCTTTGTTTCTCTGTAAGGAAGATGTTTTCCCCCTCTAGCTTCTTTATCTTTGGTTTTCTATAGCTTAAATATGATATGTTTAGGTGTAATGCATTTTTCTTTTTTTCTCTTTTGGCATGTATCCTGCTTTGTGTTCTCTGGGTCTCTTGTAGGTTTTTCTTTTTCTTTTTTTTTGGCAGCACTGGGTTTGAACTGCCTGCTAGGCAGGCTCTCTTACCTCTTGATTAACTCTGCCAGCCCTCTCTGAGTCTCTAGGATCTGTGGTTTGGTCTCTAACATTAATTTTGGGGACATTCTCAATCATTGTTTTTTCAGATGTTTCTTCTGTTTTATTTTCTTGTTATTCTGGTATTCCTATTATGCGTATGTTCCATCTTTTGCAGCTGTCTTCCAGTTTGAGAATATTCTGTTCTATTTTTTTTTCAATATTTTTTTCTCAGTTTTTCATTTTGGAAGTTTTGGAAGTTTTTGCTTGTATGTCTCCCAGGCTCTGAAATTATTTCTTTAGCCATGTATAGTCTACTAATAAGCCCTTCATTTTTGTTACTATGTTTTTGATTTGTAACATTCTGATTTGGTTCTTTCTCCAATTTCAATCTTACATTGCCTGCCTTGTTTTTGGTGGGGGTGGGGGATGAAGGGTTAAGGAGGTAGGGAGTGGGGAGATGCTGGGAATTGAACCCAGGATCTTGGGTGTGGTAGGCAAGCACTCTACCATTGTGCTATATATACCCCTAACCCCTGCTTATCTATTCTTGTATTCTACTTTACCTACTGCAACCCTTGGCACAGTACTCACAGTTGTGTTGTAACTTCCCAGCTTCTTACACACCAGATGGGAACAAAACTGCTTCTGATGCTATTTGGAAAGATTCAGAACTGAATTAGGTATTTCAGTGTGCCTTATTAACAGAGAATTTTGAATATTTTAATTTTTTTTCTGAGATTTTGAGTATTGTCTTAATGGTATCATGTTTTAAAATTTAATTTGAAGTTTTTAATATTAATTACAGATGAATATGAACGGGAAGAAACCAGACAAGTTTATATGGATCTAAATAATAACATTGAAGTAAGTGCTAGTGAAAATGTGAATATTTTAAACAGAAGAATTTCTAATAAAGTAGAATGACAGCTAGAAAGATATGGACAACTGTTATTAAAAGCTAAAAGGATCATTACTTGTTTGTTGATGTGTGCTTGAATCACTAGTAAAATTCAGAAGGTTTTCTGTACTATGAGTACTATTATTTGTTATGTAGTAGCTTTTTAATTTATGTGTTAGTGATACCATTTAACTTACCAAATGTTTATTGACTTTGTATCAGAGACCAGTACATTGTGACATATAACCATTAATTTGAAAAAATTAATTTGAAAAAAAGTATTAATTTGTATCTAGTTCCTGCTTACTTTTGTTGTCTTGTCTCCAGTCATTCACTACTTTGCTTTTCTGTGGTAGTCATTCTTTGTTTTCTCAACTTTGCTAAGCACTTTCTGATCTTAGTTCATTGAATTTGTTCTGTTTGTCTAGAACTTTTATGTTCAAGATCTTGTGCACATTTACAAAACTTCATTCTGGTTTTTGTTTTTCCCAACTTACTAAGTCTAATTAATTAAGATAAACATCTAATTTATTTTTATTATTGTACTGAGCGTACATTATGACATTTGCAAAAGTGCTTACAATACATCATAGTTGAATTCACCCCTCTACCATTCTCCTTTATCCCCCCACCCATTCCTCAAATAGTTTCAACAGGTCTCATTTTTCCGCTTATGTACATTTGTACATAATATTACCACCACATTCACCCTTGATGTACATACATATGTGTATTGTGTGTGTGTTATTCCTTACCTGGAATGTAAATCACTTCCAGTAGGGCACAGACTTTGTCTTATATCCTAAGTGCCTAAAGTAGTGACTGACACATAATAAGCAGCTAAATATTTAATGAGTGAGTGATTGAAAATGAATCTGATTTTGCAAAGTGTAATTTACTGAATGCTGAGTGAATACATGCTGCCAAGATAATAGAAATAAAATTTGGAACTCTTATGGGGAGAGATTCATTGGTGAGGAAGAGAGAAATTAAATAAGAACAAATAAGTATAAAATTACAGATTTTAATGTGTTACATGAATTCATGCAGTGCTGAAAATCACTTTGCCTTATGTTACTGTCCCAAAAGCCTGTAGGCATTTGGGAAACTAACATTATAGGCACTCGATATATATTTAGTAAATTTATTATTCAAAGCTGTATGGATTTATATCTAATAATTACATGTTAAATTTATTACTGTTTTCAAAGTTGAAAGAAAGGTATTTTAAGACTCTAAGTATGATTCTTAAAAGTTTAACTTCATATTCCAGAAAATGGTAATAGCTTTTGAGGAACTTCGTGTGCAGGCTGAGAATTCCAAAAAGGAAATGCATTTTAAGTGTAAGAATCCTATTCAGTTTTTATATTACTCTTTAGCTATTTACATTTTTATTAGATTTTGTTCATGTTTTCATCCCTTCAGTTTGATCCCTTGACTGTTTTATATTTTCTATTGTCTTTGTTTTTGTAAGTCCCTCAAAATCATGGGGAACGTAGCAGGTTAATGTATCAAAAATATTCTTTGGCCGAGTGTGGTAGCTCACATGTATAATCCTAGCTACTCAAGAGGCAAAGATCAGGAGGATCATGGTTCAAGGGCAGCCCAAGCAAAAAAAGTTTGTGAGATCCCATTTTAACCAATAAAAAGTTGGCTGTATGGTACGTGCCTGTCACTCCAGCTATGTGGGAAGCATAAATAAGGGAATCGTTGTGCAGGCAGGCCTGAACATAAATTTGAGACTGTATTTGAAAAATAATTAAAGCAAAAAGTGCTGGGGATTGGGTCAAGTGGTAGAGGGTCTGCCTAGCAAGTGTGAGGCCCCAAGTTCAAACCCCAGTACCACCAAAAAAAAGGTGTGTGTGTGTGTGTGTGTCCATATAGACACATAAACAAAGTATATATACATATATGTATACAAAGTATGCATATATCATATATATATGCTTTAAAGGTACATTTTTTGTGAAATCAGACCTATTATGGTTGGTATTTAATGTTTTAGAAGTGCTGTTTTGTCTTTTATATTTTTTTCTTTTTGGTGGTCTAGGGTTTGAGCTCATGGCCTCACACCTAGGTAGGTTCTCTACTACTTGAGCCATCAACTAACCCACTTTTATATTTCTTTATCAAGTGTATACCTTAAAATAATATATATGTGGTTTAGTGTGTTTTAATAGAATAAAGTTTTATATGTGTGCTACTATAAGAACTGTAATTCTAAGTTCTAATTTTGATATATAAATCCAGTATTTTACTAAACAGTGGTAAGCAAATATCAGTTGTAGTCCTTTAGAAACTTTTGAGATTTAATATAATTTCAAGATAAAGAAATGATCTTTAAATTTTGTTTGTAATGGAAAAGTTACATAATTGTTAAGACATTTGTTGTATTTATTTTATTTTTAAAGTAAAGGAAGATTATGAAAAAATCCAACACCTTGAAGAAGAATATAAGAAGGAAGTAAATGACAAGGAAAATCAGGTTTTTTAAAAAACCAACTCTATATTCTTTTTTAAAAAATTAATTTTTAAAGGTTTTTGGTCAACATATAGTATTTGTACATATTTATGAGGTACAGCATTATATTTTGGTTCATGTATATATTCGGTGTTGATTAACTCAGGGTAATTAGCATATCCATTACTTAAACTTTTATCATTTCTTTATGGTGGGTACATTCAAATTCTTCTCACTTTTCTGAGATATAAAATGTTATATTCTTTGTATTTATTAACTCATAAAATGCTTAAAATTTCAGAAGAAATTTGTATTTGCTAACTGTATGATAAATTCCTATGAGAGGAGATATATATAATTTAATATTATATATATCTACATATTAAGACTTTGCCTAGACAAATTAATTTTTAACTCAAATATGCACCCACAAAATGCTTCCCTTTTTGGTTTTAATCAGTGAATCTTCAACAGTATTTATATCAGTTTACATTGCTCCCAAAATATATTATTTTATAAGAAAGTTTGTTCAGATAAGAATCCTAATAAAATGTAAGGATGATCATGTCTACCCAATTCACAGTTTGCAGTTTATTTTGAAATAACTGTTTATGACACCAGTGAGAGGAACCTAAAACATTCTCTTGCTTCTATTAGTATCAATAGTGGGAGACTTGAAAATGTTAAGTCTTTATTCTGACAGTTGCAAGAATGTCAATTTCAGATTAATATTATGCCAACTCTATTCTTTTCAAGTCTTCTGCTTCCTAAATAGAAAGTGATATACAAAAAGGAATTCTCTACTGTTTGCTACTTTTTTTTTTTGAACTCTGTTTGAACTCAGAGCATGCAGCTTGAGCCACTCCACCAACCCTTTTTTGTGATTGGATTTTTCTAGATAGGGTCTTGTGAACTATTTCCCCAGGCTGACCTTGAACCACGTTTGTCTTGATCTCTGCCTCCTGAGTAGCTAGGATTACAGGTGTGAGCCACCAGCGCTGGGCTTCTACTATTTTTGTAGCTTTTCTTTTCTGATTTGCCACACGATATCTTGTATTCAGAGTTAAACAAGATGTTTAGTTAAACAATAATAAAAAGTTAATTGAAAGAGAAAGGATATTTAAGTTGTGAATAAATGATAATATTTCAATTTATGTGTTTAGATTTTTTGAAAAATTGTTAACAATTTTTTTTGCATTTTAACTTTATTTTAAAACCAGATTTCCAAAAGAAGGAAGTCATTTAAAAAGTTACAAAATTATTATAAAGAACAAAAATGAGAGGGAAGTGCTAAAAAAGCTTGCTGGAGTTCTTGGTGCATGGACAGAGCTACAGATTGTTGGGCATCCTTGCAAAATGATTGTGTGGCCAGCTAGTGCTTTCTTTTTCTCTGAGAATTCCTAAATATCATTATCACAGTATTTTTTCCTGAGGCTTTCCACATTCCTGCCTGGGGATTTAAACTTGACTGATGATGTTATGGAACAGAGTTGGCAGGGTAGGAAGGGCCAGCCGAGTCTTGCCAAAATATTTGCTGACTTTTTTACTGTATCCTTTATCCTTGTCCACTCCCATGCCCAAAATAACCCCGTTTAGAGATTATCTTTTTCTTTTTTGTGATGCGAGAGAACGAACCCAGGGTCTTATTCGCTTGATTAATTTCTATGTAGCTATCAAGACTCAATTCAACCTTTGAGAATTGATTTTTTAGTACTTCTCTCAAGACTGATTTAGGTGTTCCTTTCCTGCTTTTTTGTTATACTAATAATAATATTCAGATATAGTTGTTTGTCTCCTAGACAAAAGTGAGTTCCCTTCTCTCTATATACTCAATAGTTATGGTTTTTGTGCTTAATAATATTTATGGAATAAATGAATTAATAGATTGTACTGTGTAATCTTCTCGGTAATAACTTAAAATGCAAACTGTAATATTGGGTATATCATACTAGTGTTTTTCATTTGTTCATTAACTCATTCAAGAAATGTTTATTATAAAAGCATGTATTATATGCCAGGAACATCCATCTGAAAAGCACATAAACAAGCATACAGAATAATTGTAAGAGATAATTGTAAGAGATAATAAGTGCTAAGGTACCCATTTAACTTTTTCTATCTATGTTTTTTTAAAAAAATATTTCATTTTAGGTATCACTACTATTGGTCCAAAGTACTGAGAAAGAAAATAAAGTGAAGGATTTAACATTTCTGCTAGAAGAATTCAGAGATCAAGTTAATCAATTAGAGGAAAAGACAAGTAAGAATTATATGAGAAAATATAACATTGTGCCTTATGTATGCTTGTTATGTTCTAAATTTTGGCTGTCATCAAAAGTTTTTTTTAATGGCTGGGCACTGGTGGCTTTTATCTGTAACACTAGCTTCTCAGGAGGCAAAGATCAGGAGGACCATGGTTTGAGTCCAGTTCAGGCAAATAGTTTGTGAGACCCTATCTTGGAAATACCAGACACAAAAAAGGGCTGACACAATGGCTTAGGTGTTAGAGTGCCTGCCCAGTAAGCATAAGGCCCTGAGTTCAAACCCCAGTACTGGCAAAAACAAAAAAGTTTGTTATGATATTTTACAGTGCTATAATCCTCAACTAGGTTTGATCAGTTGGGTAGGGCATGATAGAATCACGTTAGGAGTTTTTTCAAAGTCCATATACTCCTCTTTTCCCTTTTCCAAAGTTTTAACCTTCTTCAGAGTTTCAACAACATGCTCCAAAAAGTCATGAATTACCTAATTTTAATTAATACATAATATTTATTTATTTATTTATTTATTTATTCATTTCTTAACTGTAATGCTGGGGATTGAATGCAAGACTTTGTGCATATTAGACAAGCACTTTACCATTGAGCTACACTCTAGCTATTTTATGTATTTATGGATGCAGTGTAATGTTTTGGTTCATAGTATACATTGATTGGGTAGTGATTAACCCAGGTAATTAATAATTTTATTACCTAAAACTTGATCATTTCTTTATGGTGGGTCCATTCAAATTCTTTTTTGTTCATTGGTACCTTTCAAGTGCTTCAAACACTGCCTGAAACATGAGACACTCAATATTTTATAAATAAAGAATCCTGTGGAAACAGCATTCTTCTCATGACAAGACATTTGGAAAGGCCTTGGGGGGAACTGTTGAACCTAACCTTAGATGCTTAATAGTTCACTAGCTAGTGACTTGGTAGGAGACAGTAGAGGCAGAAGAAATGGCTAGTGGATGTCCTAGAAGCGTGAAAGTTAGTGTATGCTAGATTAACTGACGAGAGTGGTTATATCTTAGAGAAGTGAGGCAGATGAGATTGTAAATGAGTATTTGAATCTACTTATGAAGAACCTTGAATGTCATGGCATGTTTAGACTATCTTACTGAATATTTTTCAAACTTGTTCAAGTAGCAGGACACTTGGAAGTCATAATATACTTTGTGAAATACAATGCATCTTCAGGAACATAATTAGGACTTGTTTTTCTATCCTTCAAAAACATTCTTCTTCACATGGGAAATAATTATCTGGTTCCTGCTAACCTGTGCATTACTTTATTACTGTTATTACTTTATAAAAGCTACATTTTGTATTCTTATCTCACCCCATGCTTTTGGTTACTTCCTCTACCTCAAATCCACCTCCTACTTCAAATCTTGGCTAAACTCTAGTGAACTATTCTTCTCTCTTAGTAATGGGCTAAGTAGTTTTCCTCTGTCTTTTGTGACTGTGAGTGTCTTAAAGATAGGGAGTGTCTTGAAGATAATTCTAGTGCCTGGTATACTGCTTTGCACACAATAGTGGTTCAGTAGATGTTTGGATGGGTGCATAATCTTACTTAAATTCTTAACAATTTATTTTTAATAACTACAATTATTTGTTACTCTGTAGACTCATAACCACAAAAATGTATCTGTTTAAATTATTTTTCATTGTTTCCCACATGTGTGTATCTTCCCTTTGCTTCTCTCTTTGTTTCAGTTTGAATATTTTCTATTGACTTGTTGTCTTAATTCTGCCTGTTATGTTTAATTTACTTTAAACATATCTTCTGAATTATTAACTTTAATTATATATTTTTTCTTCTAAAATTTCCATTTGATTTTTTTTAAAGACTTCAGTCATCTGGTTAAATTCTCCTTTCTTAAAAATCACATTTTTAGTTTTTTTTTAATATATTAATCACTGATATTTTTATAGCTGTTTTCTTTACTTTAGTATCTTTCTCACCTTTTTGTATTTATTGTTGCTTTTAAAAACTGTGGTAAAATACATGTGACATAAAAGTTACTCCGTTTTAAAGTTCACAGTTTAGTGGCATTAAGTATGTCCACATTGTTGTATAGCCATCACCACCATCCATCTTCAGAACTCTTTAATCTTGCAAAATGGAAACTGTACCCACCAAACAATGACTCTCCATTCCTTGCTTCCCCCAGTCTCCTGGGACCAACATGGCTGACCAAGAAAACAGCTAATTGTCCTTTGCTTCATTATAATGACATCCTCCATATCACGTATCATTAGCCTAAAAAATTCGTTGATGCCATCATGCATCTGATGCCATGGCATATCCTAAAACCTCCTGCAAGGACAGAATAGGGAAGTAAACCCTATTCTGGGAAAATCCTGACCCATTCGTAGAATTCTTCACCTTTTCCTCCTACCTTAACTCATGAATAATCACATTCCTGGAGGAGTTGACTCACTCTGAGAAGTCTGCACTTCCTTTGCCCTGAGTGTATACATCGCTTTGAAAGCAAAATGCCTCTTTCCCTCTCTTTTTCTTTCTTTCTCTGTTCCTCTCCCTTCCACCTCTCTCAATTCCTTATTTTGTCTTATTTCTGAATTCTTTCTCTGATGGTAACAAGAACTTGGAAAAATTGGGTAGTCTCAATTTCCTTGTCCCTGATTCCTCCTAGCTAGCCCACCACTGCTGGTCTGCAAATAGATTGTTTTTACTCTGCACCAGTCATTATGGGTTTGCTTTTTTTTTTTTTTCTTCTTCTTTTTCTTGCTTTATTGCAGTGACTAGAACTTCCTCTACTGTGATGAATAAGAGTTGTGAGAGTGGACATCCTTGCCTTCATCCTGATTTTTTTAGGGCAAAAGCATTCAGTTTTACTCCATTAATTATGATAATTAGAGCTATAAATTTTTCAGTAATGCCCCTGTGCCATGGATGTTGAATGTCTCCCCAAAATCCATGTGTTAAAAGCTTCATCCCATTGTGATACTTTTGGGAGATTATGGTACCTTTAGAAGGTGGGCCCTGGTGGGAGGTCTTTAAATCATTGTGCACATGCCCCTGAAGGAGTCTGAGAGACCTCATCTTATTCCTTGTTTCCTTTTGCTTCCTGACCATGAGGTGAGCAGTTTGCCCCTTCTTATGCTTTCTACTATTGCAGTCCAGTATGCCCTTAGAGACCCAAAGCAATGAGTCTGTGAGCCAAAACAAAACTTTTATAAATAATTTATGAGTTAATTATCTTAGATACTTCATTACATTGATGGAAAACTAATACCTCGTGTTCCTCATTTATTGAGGGTTTTTATTATAAAGAGTTGATGTTGAATTTTGTTCATTGATTTATGTTTGAATTTGAGTTTATATTTGGGAATTTTCTCCATTGATTTATATTATCATGTTATTTTCTTTAGTCTGTTATTATGGCATATTACATTAATGGAGTTGTTTTTGGTTTATATACATTAATCACTTTATTTTTTCTCTGTTTTTTATTGTGCTGGGTGGAGGTACATTGTGTCATTTACAGATGTTCTTACAATATGTCAAATATACTTGAATTCATTCTCTCCACCATTCTCATTCTCCCTCTGCCCGGATGGAATTTTTTTGAGTATTGAACCAGTCATGCATAAATCCCTCTTTGTTATGTTATAAAATTATCATTTTATATAATGTTGAAGTTGGTCAGCTAATACTTTGTTAGGAATTTTTACATTTATGTTCATGAAGGATTTTGATCTGTAGTGTTTTGCTTTTATACTTTTATGTATGATTTTGTATCAGGGTAAGACTAATTTTATGAAATGAATTGGGAAATGTTTTCTTTTTTCTTGAAAGAGATAGTATAGAATTGTTGTTAATTCTTTAAGTCTTTGGAAGAATTCTTTGAGGAATTTGTTTCTTTTAATTTGTCAAATTATTTTTATAGATTTTTTTTGTGGTATCTTTTTTTATCCTAGTGATATCTATAGGGTCTGTAGTGATATATTTCCTGACTCATCCTGATACTGGTAATTCATGTCTTCTCTTTTTTTCTTTTTGTGATACTGTAAAAATTTGTTGATGATATTAAAAATCTTTTCAGATATGATCATGTGATTTTTATCCTTGATTCTGTTTACATGCTATATTTCATTTATTGATTTGTATATGTTGAACCATTCTTGTATCCTCGGAATGAAACCAACTTGATCATAGTGTAATGTGCTATATTGAATTCAGTTTGCAAGTACTTTATTGAGGATTTTTTTTTATCTGTGTTCATCAAGGAAAGTGGTGTATAGTTTTTATGTTGTATGCTTAACTAGTTTCAGTATCAGAATAATGCTGGATTCATAGAATGAATTTGGAAGAGTTGCTTTCCTTTGTATTTTGTAGAATAGTATTAGGAACATTGGTGCTATGTTTTTAAAGTTCTGGTAGAGTTTAGCAGTGGATCTGTCTGGTCCAGGGCTTTTCATTATTGGGAGATTTCTTTTTTTTAAGTTGCTGTTTCAGTCTCATTTGCTTGTTACTGATTTAAGTTGTTTATTTTTGTGGTTCAATTTTGGTAGATGGTTTGTGTGTATAAATTTATTCTTTTTGTCTAGATTTTACAATTTATTACAATATGAGCTTTTAAAAAATATTCCTTAATTATCTTCTGTATTTCAGTAGTATTTGTTATAATGTTACTGTTTTCATCTGTAATTTTATTAATGTTTGTTCTCTTTCTGTTGGTTAGTTTGACTAAAGTATTATCAATATTGTTTATCATCTCAGAGACTCAAGTCTGTTGGTGAATATCTTCCGTATTATTCTTTTAGTTTCCATTTCATTAATTTCAGCTCTGATGTTTATTATTTCTTTCCTTTTCCTAATTGTGGGATTGGCTTATTTTTGGTTTTCTAAGACCTTGAGCTGCATCACTAGCTTATTTGGATCTCTCAGATTTTTTAATGTAGGCTATAAGTATCACTCTTAGAACCACTTATATTGTATCCTATAGATGCTGGTATGTTGTGTTTTCATTTTCATTTACTTCTAGGAATTTTTTTAATTTCTTCAATTACCCACTGATCATTCAACAGTGTATTGTTCAGTCTACATGTGTCTTTATATTTTCTGTAGTTTTTTTTTTTTTGATGTTTACTTCTGCCATTATGGTCTGATAAACTATTAGGAGTTATTTCAATATTTTTTATTTGTTAAGTCTTGCTTTCTCTACTAAAATATTATTTATATTAGAGAAAGTTCTGTGGGCTGCTGAAAAGAATGTATTCTTTTGGGGGGGTATTCTGTAGATGTCTTTTAAGCTCATTTGATACATAGTGTCATTTAATTCTGAGTTTCTTTGTTGACTTTTTTCTGGATGACTTATCTTTGTGAGAGTGGGACATTTAAGTCATCCATATTTATTGTGTTGGGGTCTGTCTCTTTATGTCTATTTGTATTTGTTCTATGAAATTTGGTGTGCTGATGTTTGATGTACATATGTTTATGATTGTTATATCCTTTTCACATATTGTTCCCTTTTCTTTTTTGTGATACTGGAGTTTGAGCTCAGGACTTCATGCTTGTTAGGCAGATGCTCTACTGTTTGAGCCATTCTTCCAGCCTTTTTTGCTCTGGTTATTTTTGAGATAGGGTCTCGCTTTTTGCCTACTCTGGCCTGGATCGTGGTCCTCCTAGTTTACTCTTGCTGCATAACTGGAGTGACAAGTGCATGCCACCATGCCCAGCTTTTTTCTGTTGAGATGGAATCTTGCAGAGTTTTTGTCTGGGCTGGCCTGGAACTGCAGTCTTCCCAATTGCAGCCTCCCACTGTGGGGTGTGGCTGGGATGACAGTTGCAAACTATTATGTCCAGTATTGATTGAGATGGACCCTCTATCTTAGCCTCCCAAGTAGCTAGGATTGTGGGATGATTTTTTTTAAATGATGTGAGGCAAGCGACTAATTAATGGGAAAATAGTATTTTGGATTATAGGCATGAGTCACCAGCACCTGGCTAATGAATTGTTCTCTTTTTTAATAATAAGAGGCCTTTTTTCTCTTCTGACTAATTTTGGTTTGAAGTCTGTTTTGTCAAATAGGAGCATAGCTACTCCTGCTTGCTTGGGTGCCCATTTGCTTGGAATGTTTTTACATCCTTTTACTTTTACTTGTATTTGTCTTTACCAGCGAGTATGTTTCCTGTAGGCAGCAAGTAGTTGGGTCTTGCTTTTTTAATCCCATCTGTCTGTCTGTATTTTAATTGGAGAATTACAATTATTAACATTCAGAGCTATTATTGAAAGGTATGTGGTAATGCCTGTCATTTTGTTGGTTTTGTTATGCTTCATTGTTTCCTAATCCTCATTTGCTTATCTACTCTTCTAAAGAGATTTTTTTCTTTCCCATATCCTCATGGTTGTGTTTTTCTTCTCCTGTGTGAAGGATTCATTTATGTATATTCTGAAGTGTTGGCTTAGTGGTCATGAATTTCTTTGGTTTCTGTTTATCATGGAAAGATTTTATTTCTCTTTCAATTATGAGGAATAGCTTTGTTGAATACAGTAACCTAGGTTGGCAGCTCTCTTCTTTTTTTCTTTTCATCCTAAAATAAACAACAGAGCGATTATTTTCTTTATTGGTTAAAGCACATTATTTCATGCCCTTCTTGCTTTTAGAGTTTCTGTTGAGAAATCTGTTATTCTGATGTGTTTGCCTTTATATATGGCTTGACATTTCTAACTTGGGGCTTTCAATATTGTTCAGTTTTTTTTGTTCTTTTTTTGTTTTGTTTTGTTTTCAATATTGTTCAGTATATTTAATGTTCTAATTACATAATGTGGAGAGGTTCTTTTCAGTTTTTTGTCTTTTGGGTGTTTTAAAAATCTTTTATACTTACCTGAACAAATCTTTCCCTAGATTTCAGAAGTTTTTTGCTATTATTTTATTGAATACTTTTTTTTTAAATCCTACATTTAGTGTGTACCTCTTCTTCTATACCCATGATTCATTGACTTGGTCTTTTAGTGGTGTTCTGGAGGTTTTGTATAGTCTTTTTATACTTTCTCATTTTTCTTCTTATTTTCTGAATATTCTATTTCATATTCCTTGTCTTCAAATCCTGATATTCTGACTGCTACTTGATCCTTTTCAGTGTTGAGGCTTTTAACTGAGTTTTTAAATATGACTGATTGAGCTTTTCATTTACAAAATTTCAATTCCAACTTTTCCTTGAATTTTACTTTATTAAATTCCTCTTTCATATCTTACATTTTCTTCAACTATTTATTTTTATTCTCTTTAAATTAATTCAAGTGTCTATTCTTGCCCACTTTGGTTTTATTGATCATCCCTATGATTATTCTTTTGAATGTTTTTTTCCTGGAATTTCATTACCTCACTATCATTAGAGTCAATTATTGTGCAATTGTTGACTTCTGGAGGTATCATATTGCCTTTTTTTTTGTTTACATATTTCTTCTGTTTTTGCATTGGAATTTTAGCATTTTGGACCAAGTCATTGGTTAGAGGTTTTAATCTGTATTTTTTCAGTTGAAGTTTTTCCAATGTTCAGTGGCTAAGGTGTAGCTCAGTAGCAATACTTTCACCGAGCATGCTAAAAGTGCTGGGCCCCACCTCCAGCACCATTCAGAGAGAAGAATACTAGCTGCAGAAGCAACTACAATTGATTAAAATACCACTATGGAAATCGAGTAATAACTAATTAAGAACAATCACCATAACTCCAATAACTTTAAGAGGAATAAAGAAATAATGATAATACTATTGAAGTAAGAATATACAGGTTAGTAAGTAGAAGAGTAGAAAGAAAGTAGGAGGAAAAATCCTAGAAGCACAGGATATAAACAGGATGGATGGAGAAGAGGTGAAAGTAAATAGAAGCAGTGAGTAGAAAGAAGAAGAGAATAGTTAGAGAAGATCCAGCTACAGGTTGAGTGAGAAAGGAAATAAAAAAAAGACTGAGCAAATAAACAAGTCAAAAACAATGACAATACAGAATTGTTGAAGGAGGAATAGAGAAAGAAGAAAATTAAGTGAGAAAGAAAATTGATCTAATTGAAGGCAGAAAGAGAATACAAATGGGGTACTGATAACCGAGAGGGAGGAAGAAGAGGTGATTTTTAAAAACTACGTATGAAAAACTGGTTGTGGACACTCATTTCTACAATCCCTTCACTTGGGAGGCTGAGACCATAAGTCCCAGTCCAGTGTGGATTCTATGGGGAAGAGTCTGTCTTGAAGATGGATCAACAACAACAACAAAACAACCACAACAAAAAAACAACAAATACATAAAAAAGTGAAACATTTTAAGGAAATTAGATATTTAATGGAGAAACATATAAGGAAGGATAAAAGCAAAGAAATTGTATAAAGAAGATAGAATTAAAAATATATATGTAATGCTTAAATTGATCAGTATGGTTTTAAAAGTCTTTATAGAAAAGCAAACAATTAAAGAAAAAAATGAAAAAAAGAGGGAAAATATAAAAACAAAAACTTTTTAACTGGACACCAGTGGCTCCTGTCTCCTAGCTATCCTCCTAGCTATTTGGGAGGCTGAGATCAGGAGGATCGCAGTTCAAGATTTCCAAAATAACCAGAGCAAAATTGACTGTAGGTGTAGCTGAAGCAAAAGAGTGTTAAAGCCCTGCGTTCAAACCCCAGTCCCACCAAAACAAAGCAGCAAAAAGTAACAAAAACATTTTTATTTAAATAAAAAAAGAGGATTTGTTTCCAGTGTAAGAATACCACTTATGTGGGCTTCAGTGCAGATTTTCAGTCAGTGTGTACTGGCTTTCCTTTCTCTGGCAGAATTGCAGCATGCTACTGGGTGTGTGCTATTTTGACTTCCTCTCTTTTCTTTTGTGGTGTTCCCTAGCAACAAGAGTGCATGCCTTGTGGAGGTAATTGCTTCTAAGGACTGTATGGGGTGGACTGCAAGTTTTCTGCTGGCAGGTCCTAATCTGGAGCCTTTAAGTATCTGGCCCTGTGTTGAGGAAGCTCTGTGGAGATGCACATTATGCCTGGATGCTTTTCAGGCTATATTTTCCAGTTTTCCCCTCCAGGAGCTCTGCCTAGGTGGAAAGTGACTTCCATTCTCTCTGTAACTCCCTACCAGTTTCTTCCTATGGCACAATCTGCATCTCTGACTCCGACTTTTCATTGTAGCTAGACCTACTCTTCTGATCAACACTCAGTAAAAAGTGCCCAATCCTTGCCACGTGTTCCCATAGACTGGGCAATGCAAGGATGGACTTCTGACTTCTAAAGCTGCCAACTGTTTCAGGGCATTTGGACCTTGGCAATGTGACCAAATGCCAGGAAGAAAAAAGGTATTTCCCTATTGCTTATATGGTTTGTGACTTTTGAACCCCTTTCTGGCTAGACTGGAAAACTTTTGAGTTCAGTGTTAATTGTGTTTTCTGAGTATCTCATTCTTTGTTTTGTCTCTGCTCCATCCTTTTGCTGTGCCAGACCACTCTTGGAAACTTTCTTTTTTTCTGCCATTTTGTTCTTCAAAACTCTTAAAAAAATAAGATGCTGTCCATTCACATGTAAAACCAGAATGTGTTTTTTGAGACTTTTGTTCTTTTGTTTCAGTCCCTGCCCTCTGTAGTTGCCTCTGTTCCATGTTTCATGCTGGGCTCTCTGCTCATGTTGGAGTGGTCCAAACGTCTTCTGTTCTGCTTACCAAAGTAGTTCACCTTTCTTTTTAAAGTCTGGTTCTATCTATTCAGTAGTGAAAGCTAAGCACCTTCTCACCTTCAGTCACCTGAAAGTACAGCTGGTAACTTCCCCAGATGCTAGGGGTGGGTACCTTTAGTCTGCCATCTTAACTGCTCTGTATTGTTTTCTTTTTGCTTAGATAACTAGAGCCATTGTCTTAGAGATGTGTGCTTGTAAAAGTTTCTCTTTGTTTTCCTTCATCTGAGAACACTTATTTTTCCTTCCTTCAAGATAGATATTTTTGTTGGTTATAGGGTTTCTGATTAATAGGTATTTTCTTTTATCATTGAAAACATACCATATCTTTCTGACTTTCATAATTTTTGATAAAGAATTAATTGTTATTCTAATTGTTTTCTTCCTGTATGTAGGGCATCTGTTTTTCTCTTGTTGCTATTAAGATCTTTGTGTTCAAAAGTTTAAGTATATGTATTATATATTTCTTTGAGGTTTGCTAAGCTTATTGCATTTTAGGTGTTTCGTCAAACAATTTTCTGCCATTCTTTTTGAATTTTTTTTCTGTCTGGCTGTCCTGCTTTTCTTCTTTAGGCACTCTAATGACACAAAAATTGGATTTTTTGGGGGGGAGGGTTATAGTTGTACAGACTCTGCTAATTTTTTTTAACTTTTTTCCTTTGCTGTTCACATTAGCTAATCTTTATTGTCCTTTCTTCCAGTTTGCTGCCCTTTCCTTTTGCTCCTTTCATTTTGCCATTGAACCCATCCTGGAGCCTTTTATTTTAGTTGTTCTATTTTCCAGTTGTACAATTCCATTTGGTTCTTTTATATCTTCTATTCCTGAAGCTTTCTAATTTTTCAGTTTTTAATTATATTGTTAATGCTCTTGGAAGAATTTTTGTTATGGCTGCTTTAAAAATCTTTGTCAGATAATTTTAACATACTGTTATTGATTTTGGTATCTGTTGATTAACTTTAAATTCAGTTTGAGATTGTTTCTTGTGATGAGAAATTGACTAAAACCTAAATGTGTTGTGAAACTCTGGATCTTATTTTCTTGGTTGTACCTGGCAGAAAAAGAGGGGAGTGCTCCCTTGTTATTGCCAGGTGGAGATAGAAGTTTAGTTTTCCCATTTGGGCTTCATTACATCTGAAAGTGAGAATCTTTATTGTTGGGCTTGTTTCTTCCTGCTGGGTTGATTTGGAGTACTGGTTTTCCATGTTGTTTTCTGTGATACCACAGTGGGGGTAGCCTCATTACTGCTGGGTTTGTTGAAAGTCATGGTTCCATACTACCAATGGTCTATACTTGTCTTCTTTGATCATATTACCATGGGGGAAGGAGAGATGCCTTGTTATTAATAGATAGGGATGGACATCCAGGCTCTCAATGTGATCTTTACTGCCAGTGCTGGGAATAGTCGTATTATTACTTGCTGGTGGATACGTAAGCTATGGCTCTGTAATTAAACTCCTCTGGTACACTTGGATGGGGATTTTTTAATTCCTCATCACAGCCTGATATAATTAGAAGTTTATGATTCCCACTTGGCCTTTGTTGGAGTGGGTGGGGTAGGGTACACATTTTTTTTATGTGATGTTTGGGGCTGATGCTGTCATGCCAGATTGTCCCTTTCCTGGCCCTTTGGCTACAAGAGCAGATTTTTGTTACAGCTTTTTCTTGTTTTCAAGGTTTTATATTTATAAGGTTGCCTTTTATTTTTTTAAATTTTTATTGGTTATATATTTATCCAAGTATATTTTTTTGTATCAGTATGGGCTCCTAGGTTCATTGTTGTGCTGGGTGTGGGGGTTACATTGTGGCATTTACAAAAGTTCTTACAGTGTATCAAATATATCATACTTGAATTCACCCTCTCCACTGCTCTCCTTTATCCTCCCTTCCCCCCATTCCTGGAATAGTTTCAACAGGTATCATTTTTGTAGTTACATACATGTGTACACAGTTTTTGTACTGTATTCACTCTTCTACTCCCTTTTCCTGCTACCTCCCCCTTCCCACCATTTATTAAGCATGGCTATTTTACACTGATTTTGTTTATTATTATTATTATTATTTTTTTTTTTTTGCAGGACTGCAGTTTGAACTCAGGGCTTTGTGCTTGCAAAGCAAATGCTCTACCACTTAAAGGTTTATCAGTCTTAGGGTTTATCAATTTGTCTTTTTCAAAGAACCAACTTTTTGTTTCCTTTATTCTTTGTACATTTTTTTGTCTCGATTTCATTGATTTTTGCCCCTATTTTTTAAAAATTATTCTTTCTGTCTGTTAGTTTTGGGTTTAGTTTGTTCTTGTCTTTCTAAAAGCTTAAGGTGCATCATTAGTTTGTTTATTTGTGATCTTTTTAAAAAAAATGTAGGCATTTAAAGCTGTAAACTTTCTTCTCAGCACTGTGTCCCAAACATTCTGGAAGAGTATGTTTTCATTTTTGTTAGAATCTAGGAACTTTTTGATTTCCACCCTTATTTCTTCAGTGACCCACTGGTCATTCAGCAATATGTTGTTCCATCCCCATGTGTTTGAGTATTTTCTGTAGTTTCTTTTGCTGTTGAGTTATAGTTTTACTTCATTGTGGTCTGATAGAATACAGGGAGTTATTTCAACATTCTTACATTTGCTAAGACTTGTTTTGTGTCCTTATTTTAGGACACAAATATCTACTTGAGAAAGTTTTGTGAACTGCTGAGGAGAATGTGTATTGTGCAGTAGCTGTATGAAGTACTTTGTAGATGTCTGTTGAGTCCATTTGGCCATAGTGTCAATTAATTTTGAGGTTTCTTTGTTGATGTTTTTTGGTCTGGGTGATCTGTATTGGTGAGATTGAGTATTGACTTCTCCACTACTAGTATTTAGAATTATTTCCTTTTGATAGATTGCTCCCTTATATGTAGCAACTTTCTCTGTCTCTTCTAATTTTTGTATTAAGTCTGCATTGTCAGATATGAATATAGCTATTTCTGCCTGCTTTCAAGTTCGATTTGCTTGAAAGATCTTTTTCTACCCTTTATCTCTAAGCCAGTGTTTGTCATTGAGATGTGTTTCTTGAAAGCAGCTAATGGTTGGGTTTCACTTTTTAATTCATTTTAGCATTCTGTGTCTTGATTGAGGAATTGAGTCATTCACATTCATGTTAATATTGAAAGATATATACTATTTCCAGCCATTTTTGTTGTTTGCCTGATGTTTACTTTTCCCCTGTTCCTTATTTGCTAATCTTTATTGTTAACAGGGTTTATTCTTTAAAATTTTCCTGGTTGTGTCTATCTGCTGTGTACAAGATTCCTTTGTTACTGTAGTGCTGGTTTAGTGGTCCTGAATTCCTTTAGTTTTTTCTTATTATGGAAAGTTTTTATTTATCCTTCAATTATGAAGGGTAGTTTTGCTGGGTAGAGTTTAGGGTTTGAAATACATCATTCCATGCTCTCCTTCTGTTCAGAGTTTGTGTTGAAAAATATGATGTATTCTGATGGGTTTGCCTTTATGTAGGAACCTGCTGCTTCTTTTTAACAGCTTTTAGAATTCTTCTTCCTGTAATTTCATGTTTTAACTATAATATGTCGGGCTGCTTCTTTTCTGGTTCTACCTGTTTAGTGTTCTGAAAACCGCCTTTACCTGTAAATCCTTCCCTTTCTACATTGGGAAAGTTTTCTACTATTATGTGACTGAATATGTTAACTATGCCTTTAGCTTGTATCTCATCTTTTTCTTCTATAAACCATGATTCATAGGTTTGGTCTCTTGGTGGTGTCCCTGAGGTCCTACATATTCCATTATACTTTCTTAGTATTTTCATTGTCTTTGATTGATCTAATTCCTATACTTTATCTTCTATCCTTGATACTCCTACCTGCTCTACTCTTTTAGGCAGACTTTCTGTTGAGGTTTTTATTTGGGATATTGATCTTTTCATTTCCAAGATTTCAACTTGATTTTTTTCAGGATTTCTATATTCATTGAATTCCTCTCACATCCTGCATTGTTTTCTTTATTTCATTCATGTGTTTGACTGAATTCTCTGAGTTCAGTTATTCATATCTTCTTTGAATTTCTTACCTTGCTTATATGCTATTTGAATTCATCAGTAATTTTTTGAATTTGTTAGTTGGTATTTCTTATTCTTCTTCATTATTGTTTAAGGCTTTTATTGTGAAGTTGTTGGCTTTTGAAGAGAGTTGTTGCCTTATTTCATGTTTCTGTGTTGGGATTCATGGATCTGGGTTAATTTTTGGTTGGAAGTTCCAAGCTTTCTCAAAGATTATTTAGGAATGGGTTGTGGCTGTGTCATGGTGTATTTTTTTATCTCTTGACTGGGAGTGTGTGGCTCAGTAGTCAAACATTCATCTGCAGTTCTTATGGTGCTGTATGCCACCTATTCCACACAGGGAGAGGAAGCTTAGCTGCTAAAAGCTATCACTGTTGATAAACCACAGCATTGAGACTGGCAGTCTTTAAAGAAGACCAATTGCTGCTGCTCCAGTATCTTTAGAGCTATATTGGAGCAAAGATAAACTATGATCAGGGAAGACCCAAAATAATAAGGGTTGTAATAGGGAAGACATAGAGGGAATAATTTTAATGGATAATACAAAGTGTATGGTTTTATAAGGCAGAACAGGGTGGCAGCTAAGCTTAATAGAAGGTGTTAATGAGAATGTGAAGTAGGATAGGTAGAAGAGATCTAGTTAATATTGTGTTGAGGAAGAGAGAAGAAGTGGAGAAAATTGCATAGACAAATAAACATAACCAAAAAAAAAAAAAAGATGAACTGGCAGCGTATTTGCCATATGAACGTATAGGTAACCAAGGAGGAGTATGGGTGGGTAAACAGAAATAAAAGAAAATATGAGCTAGAGAGCAGTTCTTGTTTTAGATGGGGGAAAGAATAAATGGGGAAGGGCAGTAACAAAAGGAAGGGGAAAGATTAAGATTGAATACTGAAAGATAGGTTTTGTGGCTTTTGTGATATCTGTAGAGAAAAGGAGGGGGAGAAAAGCAGAACTAGAGAGAAAATGGGAGAAAGAGAGTACAAAATTGCCCAATTCAGATGTACAAGAAAAAAATGACAAATACGTAAACCTAAACATCCAAAATTTAACATCGTAAAAAACAAATGAATGTAGAAGAAAATTTCAGAAGTTTCTATGCTCTTCTGAGTGGGTGGTTTTTTGTTTGTTTGTTTTTTTCATCCCCCTTGGTGTCCAAATCTTTCTGTCCCTGGGCAGTAGTCTAGTTGGATATCCACCTCTGGAATGATGTCAGTTTACTGCCTTCTACACCTTTTCCAGTGTGAGGTGGGAATTAGGGGGGAGGATATTTGGATATCTGATTTGATTATTGTCTCTAGTGAAGTGTTGTGGAGTTTGGGACCTCAATACACCATCCCCCCCTTAACTTGTATGTTTCCCCTCTTCCAAGCTCCTTTTGGGTACAGTCTTTTGTTAGGTGGCTGCTTCAGTCTCACACCTCTGTGGTGGGATGAGAAACACAGGCAGGCAGCTTTGAACAAGGATACATGCTGCTGCAATTTCTCAGATGGGGCTGTAGCTGGTCACAAGGGCTCTTATTTTTTGTCACAGAGGGGAAAGTTATGTTTACTGTTGTTCTTATTGTTTTCTCTGCCACTTAGCAATCCATGCACCAGATGCACCATGTGGGAGTGCCACATGGTAATTTCTGGGCTCCTGGTGGAGTCCTTGTGCAGAGAACTTGGTACTGGGGTTCCTGGGCACAGGGTTGTTTGCCAGGTGTATAGGGTCTTGGGGGGGTCTGCAGGCAGAGCACGCCAAACATGGTTTTGTGATTTGGGGGAAACTATGGTGCAGCTGGCCTCAGCAAGTCCTTGGGCAGAGCACTTCTTGTCTTTTTATAACTCTTCCCTTTTCTTTTTACATTTTAAAAAATCGATACATGATAATTATATGTATTTATGGGGTACAATGTGATAATTCAGTACAAGTATGCAATTGGAACTGTATTATACTTTAAGTCTTATGTTACTGAAATACATTTCCTTTAGATCCCAAAATGTACCATCTGATCTGTTTTATTTTTGCCATCGTATATGTTGTTTCACCTTCATGTAATTTTCTTTTTCTTTAATCCCTTTTATTCTTATTTTGACAAATCTTACTTTCTTTCAGATGTTTCACCATTTTCTGGAAGCCTTCCTTGAACTTCCCCTTTCTATCTCTGCCTCCCCTAATCTGTAATCCTTACTGGTTCTATTTGGTGTAGGTGTCCCCTGTGCATACTACTATAACTTCTAGTGACTCAGCACTTATTATTGTTTATTTGTCTACCTGGTCAATTGTATTGTAAATACCATGTATAGTAAGGTCATTTTCCAGCATATATCACCATTATTTTCATCATCATAATAATAGTTAACATTTATTGTTATATACTAGACTCTGTGGTTCAGCATTTTAAGTTGCATTGTCTTGTTTAATCCTAAGAATAAGTCTTACAGATATGAATAATTATTACTATTTTAATTTCTCAGGTGTGTGGGGAAAGTAGAATCAAACTGGTTAAATATCATGCTGATAGCTAGTAAGAGGAGGTAGTATAATTTGAACACAGAGAAGATGATATGCTTATTTTTTCCCCTAGTGTTTACACGAAGCTTAAAAAGTAAATGAGCACATATAAAGCACATAGACTACTAACTGAGACTTAGAATTTAGTAAACATTATCTATTAAATGGGGTCAAAGGATTTTTCATAATTTTATATTTAAATGAAGAAATAGTTAATATTTTTGATAAAAATTAGAAGTGAAGATAGAAATTTGCAAAAATAAAATCATGACTAATCTATTAGGAAATAAATTTAACATTTTAGTGTGTATTCTTTCCTTTTACATGCTTTGTTCATATAAATACTACTTTTAACCTGTGGTAGTGGGGCTTAAACTCAGGGCCTTCATCTTGAGCCACTCCACCAACCCTATTTTTGTGAAGGGTTTTTCGAGATAGGGGTTGCAAAAAAAACTATTTGCCTGGGCTGGCTTTGAACTGCGATCCTCCTGATATCTTGCTCCTGAGTAGCTAGGATTACAGGGATATTCTTTGATTTTTTAAAAAATTATTTTTGTGGTACTGGGAATTGAACTCAGGGCCTTGTACTTGTTAGATAAGCTCTCTACCATCTGAGCCATACCCCCATCCCTATTCTATGACATAAATATCCATAAACAATACATAAGTTCAGTATCATCATTTTCAATGATTATGTAGTATACCATCCCATTTGTATACCATCATAATTTAGTCTGTCCAATTTTGGATACTTAGGTTTTAGCTAATGTTTTGCTACTATAAAAAAACCTTTAGCACTGAAAATCCTTAAATATTCATCTTTGATGAAACTCCATAGGGAATTGACTATGTCTTATACAGTAATAAAAAACAAACACCCAAAGATCCAAACTATATCACTGAAGACCTACGGTTTAGGTGTTTCTATGCTACCTATTAGTTGTGATATTTGAGCTGAGGTTCATGACCTCACCAAGCCACAACATCCTCTAAAATGGAGATAAGACTTCTATTTCCAAAACTTTTTTTCTTTTTTTGTACTGGGGAATGAACACAGGACCACTGAGCTACATTGCCAGCCCCTTTTTAATTTTACTTTTATACAGGGTCTTGTTAAGTTGCCCAAGCTGGCCTTGAATTTGTGATCACAAATCCTGCCTCAGCCTCCTGAGTAGCTGAGATTACAGATGTACTCTGGAGTGTACCACCACACCCATCCTCAAAACATACTTGAAACAGTACATTAGTAGCCATATACAAACAAAAATAAGGACAATATTTTAATCCATTTGCCAAAGCTGAGTTCTCCCATGTACCTGTTTTGATTCTATTATAATTATAAATATAAATATTTAAAATGTTTAATACCATTCATGTTTCAGTATTTGAGAAGTAACAACCTTGAGAAGTCAGTAAAGGTTGATGATAATCTAAATTAATGTGTCTATAAATTTGTATAATTCTTCCTAATTTTGGGCTTTTGCCTACTGGAGGAAAAAGAATAATCATAAAAAACAAATAGTTTTCTTCTTATGTATTTTCTGTTAAGTACTACATATCTCTAAATTTTTATTTTAGAATTACAGGATGAAAACTTAAAAGAATCAAATCAGAAGAAGGATCATTTGACATTAGAACTGGAAGATACTAAAATATCTCTGGAAAGAAGTCTGGTATGAGTAAAAACTGATTAGTGTGTAGTAAGTCTCACACTATGACAAATATTTTTGAATTCTAATACTTATGTACAAAGACCCAGAACTTCAAAAAGAGAAGACACAATTCCAGTCTACAAAATGCTTGTAGTTTAATTAGAGACATTGGATAAAAACACATCAAAAGTTTAATAATCAAAATACAAGACCAAGCTAGGTACCAACAGAATGATTCATACTAGTACTTTATCATAAGAGTTTTAAAAATTGAGAGAGTTCTTATGGACTGAACTGGCTAGGAACTCTCCGTAAAGGAATTGGAACTGGCATTTGGAGAATGGTGAATTGAAATAAGAGTAATGAGTGGGTATTCCAGAGTGGGTAGGAGGGATGATAAATAGGAAGTGGAGGGCAAGAGGGACAGCATATGTGGAGAGCAAATGAGTTTTTTTTTTTTTTTTTACAATGTTTGGATCATTCCTTTTGTTTTATACTTTATTTCATGTAGAGTTCCCAAAAAGCTTTAGAGGAAGATTTGCAGATAGCAGCAAAAACAATATCTCAGCTTACTGAAGAAAAAGAAGCACAAATGGAAGAATTTAAGAAAGCTAAAACTGCTCACTCACTTGTGGTTACTGGACTTAAAACTACAATCTGCAAGTTGGAGGAATTTTTGAGAACAGAACAGCAAAGGTGAAAATTTTTAAATAAATGATTAAAAAATTTACTGCTAATTGCACTATTTCTATTCATTGTCAACTGATAAGCAATTCCTAGAACTGTAAGCAAGTCTTTTTTTTTAATGTATGAAGTAGGAATACATTTGAAAATATTGTATTGGGTAGAAATGTGTTCTAAGAAAAGATTAAAAGCAGGGATTTCTAGAATAGTTCCCAAGCATGCTTCGCTATATAGTCACTCCATAAAGACAAACTCCTAAGTGCTGATGCAGTGATTTGACAAATTTATTGATCCTATGTAGTATTACTACTTTTATGAGAATAATTTCCAGCCTGAGGAATTTCTTTTATTGAGGTCTGTACCTTTTCTGATTTATAATAAATTTAGAAACTATCCTGAGAGAGATACTACTTGATGTTTATTAAATTAATGAATATGATTAACTGCATATCAAATAAACTTCATTTGCATTCCTTCTAAATAGAAGTTTGTCTGAAACTTGAATATCAAAGACGAGCTCTATTTTTCATGACTTTACAGTTAGGAAATATCCATATAAAGGTGTGTTATGAGGACTAAGTAATTATTTTTGTCCCATTAGCATTGGGGTTTATTAGATTTGTTAAGGTAAAGAAGAAGAACAGATTGCTCTCCCAAGTCATAGCCTGGGCCTACCACCACTGCTTCTGCATGTTGAGTAAGAAAAGCTATCTCTTTTAGCTTCCCTATTTTATATATTACCATATGCATGTGTGCTTGCGCGTGTGTGTGCTCTACGGGTGACTGAACTCAAGGCCTAGTAGGCAAGTGCTCCACCACTTGAGCCACACCCCAGTCCTTTTGCTTTTAGTTTGTTTTTGAGTCTGCTTTTTCTGGGGCTTACCTTGGATGTGATCCTCTTATATCAGCCTTGCAAGTAGCTGGGATAACAGTTGTGTGCCACCATGCCCGGCCATAATGTTAAGTATTTTTTAAAAATTATTTACATTACTAGAGTTTGAACTCAAGGGCCTTGTGTTTGCTAGGTGGGCCCTTTACCACTTGAGCCACATTCCTAGCCCTTTTTGCTTGAGGCACATTTTGAATAGGGTCTTGCTGTTTATGCCAGGCTGGCCTGGACCAGAATCCCCCTGTTTATGTTTCCTGTAGTTGGAATGCAGGCACGGTACCACCAAGCAGCTTTTTATTGGTTGACATGGTGTCTCAAGAACTTTTTTGCCTGGGCTAGCCTTGAATGGCAGTGCTCTTGGTCTCTACGTCTCAAGTAGCTAGAATTACAGGTGTGAGCCACCACGCCTGACTTAATCTTATGTATTCTCGATTGACCTAGCCAGACAATTTTCAAAGTTTAAAATTGTGAGTTAACTTAGATTCATCCTTTGCAGTTACCTCAGTTTTATTGTTTGAGGAAATAGGAAGCCAGAGAAGTCACAAAATTATACAATATTCTCATATTTATATTGTTCCTGAAGGCATAATTTAGTATAATAGTAGTTACATATCATTAATTTGATTATCATCAATAACTAAGAGACAAATTAACCATAAACACTAAGGTTTTATGTAGATAAATTAATATGATTACATATTTTTAGTAGTAATCTCTTATTTTAAGGTCTTAATACACAGGGATTATACTTAATAACTGTTTAATAACTGAATGGGTAAATCTATGTTTTATCAGTTGCCTCATTGTTCCAGTTTTAATTATTAGATGAATTCTGACTAAAAGAATATTTTACATTTTAAAATAACACATCTTACAAGATTGGAACAAAATGAAGATCAACTGAAAATACTTACCATGGAGCTTCAGAAGAAATCAAATGAACTGGGTAAGATTTAGAGAATAGCAATGTGTACTTGGAAAATATTACTTATAAAAACATAAAGGAATATAGACTATCTAAACCTTAAAAAGAGTATTCTGTTTCTGTATGCAGTTTATACATAGAAGCCTAAGAGATATTTTGCATTCTTTTTCCTTATTTTAGGATTCAGAGGCCTTAATATTCCTTGATTTTTTTTTTCATGGTATTGGGGTTTGAACTCATGGCTTCACACTTGGTAGGCACTCTACCACTCGAACCACTCTGTCAGTCCTTTTCTGTGTTGGGTATTATTTATTTATTTTGGTTTATTTATTCATTTATTTATATGTGCATACACTGTTTGGGCCACCTCTATCCCCACCAACATTTGTTTTTGGTGGTGTTCTTGATGCTAGCTATTCTAGCAGGAGAGCGGTGGAATCTTACTGTGGTTTTGATTTGCATTTCCTTTATGGCCAGGGAAGGTGAGCATTTTTTCATGTGTTTTATGGCCATTTGGATTTCTTCCTTTGAAAAACTTCTGTTTAGTTCAGTTGCCCACTTCTTTATTGGTTCATTGATTTTGGGGGAATTTAGTTTTATGAGGTCCCTGTATATTCTGGTTATCAGTTCTTTGTCTGATGTATAGCCAGCAAATATTTTCTCCCAGTCTGTGGGTGGTCTCTTCAATTTAGAGCCTATTTCTTTTGTTGTGCAGAAGCTTTTTAATTTCATGGAGTCCCATTTGTCCATCCTTTCTCTTAGTTGCTGGGCTGCTGGAGTTCTAGTGAGGAAGTATTGCTTCCAGAATATTCCCTGCTTTTTCCTGTACTAACTTCAGAGTTTCAGGTCTGATATTAAGGTCCTTGATCCACTTTGAGTTGATACTAGTACAGGGTGATGTGATAGACATGGATCTAGTTTCAGTTTTCTGCTGGCAGATAACCACTTTCCCCAGCAACATTCGTTGAAGAGGCTGTCTATTCTCCGTCATATATTTTTGGAGCTTTGTCAAAAATAAGGTGGGCATAGTTGTGTGGATTCATATCCAGGTCCTCTGTTCTGTTCCACTGGTCTTCATGTCTGTTTTTGTGCCAGTACTATGCTGCTTTTATTGCTATGACTTTGTAATATAGTTTGAAGTCGGGTATTGTGATACCTTCAGTATTGTTCTTTTTGATGAACATTGCCTTAGCTATTCATGGTCTCTTGTGTTTCCAAATGAACTTTAGGGTAGATTTTTAAATCTCTGTGATCAATGTCATTGTGATTTTGATGGAAATTGCATTGAACATGTAGATTGCTTTTGGTAGTATAGCCATTTTTACTCTGTTGATTCTACCAATCCATGAGCACAGGAGTTCTTTCCACCTTCTGTAGTCTTACTTAGTCTCTTTCTTCAGAGGTTTATAGTTCTCCTTGTAGAGGTCATTGACATCCTTTGTTAAGTTTACTCCAGGTATTTGATTTTTTTGAGGCTATTGTAAATGGAATTGTTTTCATATATTCTTTCTCAATTTGTTCATTGTTGGTGTATAGAAAAGCTAATGATTTTTGTAAGTTGATTTTGTATCCTGTCACATTGCTGAAGCTGTTTATGGTGTCTAGGAGTTTTTGGGTAGAGTTTTTAGGGTCTTTGAGGTATATGGTCATGTCATCTGCAAATAAGGATACTTTGACTATTTCTTTATCTATTTGTATTCCTTTTATGGTTTTCTTGTCTTATTGCTCTGGATAGGAATTCTAGGGCTGTGTTGAATAGGAGTGGGGATAGTGGGCACTCTTTTCTTGTTCCTGATTTTAGGGGGAATGGTTTCAGTTTTTCACCATTAAGTATGATGTTGGCTATAGGTTTGTCATATATAGTCTTTATAATGTTGAAGTACATTCTTTCTATTCCTAGTATTATTAGAGCTTTTATCATGAAGTGGTGTTGAATCATATCAGAGGCTTTTTTCTGTATCTATTAAGATTATCGAGTAGTTTTTGTCTTTGATTCTATTAATGTGCTGTATTACATTTATTTATTTTCGTATGTTGAACCACCCCTGCATCTCTGGGATGAAGCCAAATTGGTCATGGTGAATGATCTTTCTGATATGTTGTCGAATTCGGTTTGCCATTATTTTATTGAGGATTCTTGCATCAGTGTTCATTAAAGAGATTGGCCTATAGTTCTCCTTTTTGGAGGTGTCTTTGCCTGGTTTTGGGATGAGTGTAATATTGGCTTCATAAAATGAGGTAGGCAGTATTCCTCTGTGTTGGTTGTTTCTGAGACAGGGTCTTGTGAACTGTTTGTCTGGGCTGGCTTTGAGTGGTGAACCTCCTCATGTCTGCCTCCTGAGTAGTTAGAAATTATAGGCGGGAGCCTCTGGTGCCTGGCTGTTTTTTTGGCTTTTTGAGATAGGGTCTTACCTTGTATTCTATGCTGGCCTAAAACTCACAATCCTCCTGCCTCAGCTTCCTGAGTGCTGGGATTGCAAGTGTGAATCACCATGCCCAGCTTTAAATTGAAGTTTTAAACTTTAGTTGTGAACTATTTATTGTAAAATATGATCTTATGTTATCATAAGGTATTATTCAACAAATTTTATGGCCCAAAGAGACGTTCTATAATTATTTTGTGATTTATCCCCATGTACTTAGCTAATTCTAATAATCTATGCTTCATATTACACACATATATTTACTTTTACAAAGTTAAAAGTATGTTATAAATTAAATTGCATGAATTAAGAGATATTTTAATATTTCCATAATTTTCTGTAAGCTTTATTATTAGCCTTTAATATATGTATAATTAATTACCAGTAGTATTGCCTAGCATTTGAAATGTTTGCTTACCATTTTATAAGTAGTTAGATTGTTCAGTTGAATTCTTTTTTTGTTGTTAAAAAAGTTAAAAACTTTTATTTTTTCAAAAAAAATTTTTATCATATTTACATTTGCATACATGTGTATACATTTTTGTAGTATAGTGGCTATCAGTTGAATTCTTGAACCATATTTATGCTTTTCCCTTTTGCAATGCTTAATTTTCCACTGTAGATTAATTCTTGATCATCTAAAGTTGTCCTATTGAAATAATTTTATCTTAGTAATAGTTAACATTAGAATGATTAAAAATGCATTTATTATTTAATTTTTAAATTTTTTTCAGAGCATAATGTACTATTTTAAATTATTGCATATTACTTTCTTTAGGATTATTGAATGTTTTGGACGAAGGAATAATTTTGGACCTTAAAATATCTTTACTAGATAATTATTTAGAACAGTTTAGTTTAATATTGAAATTAAGTGGCTGTTTTTTAACGTATTACAAATTCAATTGTACAGTAAAATCTCATAGTAGAAGAATACATTATGAGAAATTTGAGTAAGGAATTCTAGAATTGTGGAATAGTACTATGTATGCTTTCTTAGCTTTGTCTTAGAAGTTGTGGGAACGTATAGAAGAAGTAAAACACCATGCTCTTGAGAAATCTCTTAACTGTCATGAAAGGTTGAACACTGAAACTATTGGGGTTTAGGATAAGGGGTTTAGCAAGAATTCCATTTGGATAAGGGAAGAAAATGCTCGAACTTAACATTTTTTTGTTTTAGGTATGTTTTATAATGAATGATATAATGTGCATTTATATTATAGCTTTGCATAAAATATAAATACAGCTTTGTATTTTTTACATATTTATATCTGGGGTAAATGCTCATAGATTCCTATTGATGGAAGTGTGTTAAGGCTGATACCAAAAGGAAGCCAGAGATACCAATGTGGCTTTATGGAAGAGGTAGACTTTACGGTATAGAGAGGCTTTGGATAGTTGTAGAGGCTGATGGAGTATAGAAAATACAAATGGGAGAGCAGCATTAACTATCACATGGGGATTCAGCATTAATTTATTTCCCTCTCTTTGGCTACTAGTATAGTTCCCTAAATCAGAAATCTTAAGGATATTCTGTATTTTTCTTTTTATGTTTCAATTCTAATTTGCTATATATGCTGTTGTTCCTAATTCTTAATATCTTATTTATAGAATAATATTATTAAATATCTTATTGGAGAGTATCTAACTCTTAAATAACCTTTGAAGCTCTCCCTTTTCTTTCATCTCCACTGCCTTAAAGAATTGAAATCTTTCTTTGTTTTAGAGTATAAGTACATTCTCTTAACTTAGCAGAAAATGAATGAGAAGAACATAGTGGAACACAAATTGTATTTGTCAAAATAACCTTCACATCATGCTTCATATTACCCTAATATATCCTCATATTTCCTCATTCTTCACTCTGTTTACTTAGCTTCTATTTGATCTGCCTTTACGTACCCCAATAGCCCTCATTCTTACTGCCTTATTTCCTGGCTATACTTTGTATGTATATGTTTGTGGTTGTGTATACACACACACATTTCTTTTTTTCTTGTGTTTTTTGATTTTATGGGATTGAGGTGACAGCATAGAGATACATTATGAGTCCTTAGTCCATTGTTTTTAGCCAGTCCTTAAGTTTTAAAAAATTAAGTATTTTTACCTAAAATGGTGCTGTCTGGTTAAATTAGCTTTTTGTGCCAGTGACAAGTTTTTCTTTAAAGATTCTGTATTGACATTTCATATTTTGTTAATTTTTCTTTAAAGATTAGATAATTATTACAAATGTCTTTTAAGTGTACAGTTTGAAAAATTTTCAGAAATTTAATTAAATGTCCAATAATTAATAACCTTAATAGTGAGCAAAAACAGTATTTCAGACATAGTATATATTTAGATAACAGATGGATATTACTAGGGAATCCTGTAGGTAGTTTAAAAATGGAACAAATGAGGAAAAGCAGAAAAAATTCATTATCATATATTCATAGAAGTATAGAAAAGCATTGCATAGTACTGTAATTTAGGGTGGCAAGGAGGAAGGGAGTTTGAGATGAAGTAGGAAGTGTAAATAATACAAGGTTTTGGTAATTAAAAGAAAAAATGTAGAGAGTATCAAATACTACCAAGCTTCATAATGATGGAAGACTGAGAGTTGGATCACAAAATGGCTATTGATGTGAGATCATAATTTTATTAATATGATGGCACTAGGCATTGGTTTTACATGCAGTTAAAAAAGAAATGTCTAGTTAACAAACTGGAATTTGAAAAACAGACTGAGAAATCTAAAGTAGCTTGAAAGGGCAGATTAATGAGATTTAAAAAAAATATTCAAGTGTGGTATTTATCTGGCATAGGAACAAATTTAAAATTCCCCTATATGGTGTTGGGACATATTAGTAATGGGACAGCTAAATCTCAGAGGTGGAAATGTTGCAATTCTAAGTCTAATGGGCAGAATTAGCTTGAGAAAAGATCACTTCTTTTAAGTTTGAAGTGAAGATTAAGAGACCACATGGATTTAGATAGTGATGAGTTGAAGGTAAAGGCACATACTGACCTCATTTCCAAACATATTTTATGTAGATCTTTTGTTTATTTTGCTTTATGATCTTTGGGCACATTTGCCTGTGGAATTAAACATAGGGAAACATTACTATTTATCCATGATTACTTTTTGGTTGTCATTGCTGTTTTGAGACAGGTTCTTTATCTGTGTAGTCTAGGTCAGCCTTGAACTCACTATGTAGTCCAGGTTGGCTTCAAATTCTGGATTCTTCTACCTTTGCCTCCCAAGTGGTGGCATTACATCATATGTAGCTATGAATTATGACTAGCATAGTTGATTTGGACTCACTCTATGTTTCCTCTGTGTTTTACAGTACTTTAGTTGTATTAATCTGTCTCTTTTGATTTTTTTCTTGTTCAATCGCACTATTCTTACTTATTTCTTTCTTTGCAGTACTGGGGATTGAACTCGGAGCCATGTGCTTGCCAGGCAGGCGCTCTATCACTCGAGCCACTCCACCAGCCTATTACTTCTTTTCTCTTCTTTCCTATCCTTTTATTCTAGCTTTTAATACATTTATTTTCTTTGGTTTATTTAGAAGAGATGACTAAGTTTAAAAATAACAAAGAAGTTGAACTTGAAGAATTGAAAAAAATCTTGGTAAGTATATAGTCTTTCCTATCAATGTTTTACAATTACTTTTCAAAATAATGTGGAATTCACTGACTTACACTCTCAAATTATAAATGTTTCATACTGGCTTTTAGCTAAACTATAAAAAATTATGTTTGATTTTAAGTATACCTACAATCTTATCTGTACCAATTTTTACATATTTTGTTAATGTCTTGGCCAAGGTATTTATATAATTTAAATATCTGTTGATACATCTGATACTTAATTTTTGGTAAATGTTTCATATACTTATGAATATATATTCAGCTATATTATGAAATATTCTGTAAATGTCTGTGAAGTTCATTCGATCTATAGTATATTTAAAAAAATGTTCTATTGGGGGTACATTGTAACATTTTCAAAAGTTCTTATAGTATATCAGAGTTGCATTCATCCCCTACATCATTCTCCTTGATCCATTCTCCCCCCATGTAGTGTAATTTAAGTCAGATGGTTTGATTTTTTTTTTTGTCTCAATGACCTATTAATGAGAGTGCAGTATTGAAGTCCCCTGCTGTTATTGTATTGAGGCTTATCTCTCCTTTTATCTCTTGTAGAGATTTATTTTTTAATTTATTTTTATTGTTTTGCTGGATGTGGGTACATTGTAGCATTTGTTAAAGTTCTTATAGTGTATCAAATATATCATACTTGATTTTACCCCCTCCACCATTCTCCTTTATATATATATATAATTTTTTTTTCATTTATTCATATGTGTATACAATGTTTGGGTCATTTCTCCCCCATACACCCTGCACTCTCCCTTTCCCTCTGCCCTTCCCTCTTCCTCCCTACCCCTCGCTTCCAGGCAGAAACTGTTTTACCCTTATCTCTAATTTTGTTGAAGAGAGAGTATAAACAATAATAAGAAGGACAAAGGGTGTTTGCTAGTTGAGAAAGGGTAGCTATACGGGAGATTCCTTGCATTGCTTTCATGTACATATGTGTTACATTCAAAGTTGATTCTTCTCGAACTGACCTTTTCTCTAATTCCTGGTCCCCTTCTCCTACTGGCCTCTGTCACTTTAAAGTTTCTGCATTAGTTCCTTTGCATTGAGGACATCAAACACTATCATGTTTTTTGGGTTTCTTACCTATCCTCATACCTCCCTTGTGTGCTCTCACCTTGTCATGTGACCAAAGTCCAGTCCCCTTGCTGTATTTGCCCTTGATCTAATGTCTGCATATGAGGGAGAACATACGATTTTTGGTCTTCTGAGCCTGGCTAACCTCACTCAGGATGATGTTCTCCAGTTCCATCCATTTACTTGCAAATGATAAGATTTCATTCTTCTTCATGGCTGAGTAGAATTCCATTGTGTAGAAATACTATATTTTCTTAATCCATTCATCAGTAGTGGGGCATCTTGGCTGTTTCCATAACTTGGCTATTGTGAATAGTGCTGCAGTAAACATGGGTGTGCCTCTGGAATAACCTGTGTCACATTCCTTTAGGTATATACCCAAGAGTGGGATTGTAGAGATTGTTTTATGGAATTGGATGCTTTGTTACCTGGCATATATAAATTTATAATTGTTCTATCTTCTTGATGAATTGTTCCTTTAATCAATATATAATAAGCTTCTTAATCTTTTAACAGAGTTTGTCTTAAAATCTATTTTGTCAAATGTAAATATGAGTACTCCTGCTTGCTTTCAGATTCCATTTTTTTGGAATATCACTTTCCATCCATTTACTTTCAGTCTGTGTTTATCTTTGCAGAAAAGGTGAGTTTTTTATAGGCAGCATATTGTTTGGTCTTGTTTTTAAACTCAGTCAGTCTGTGTCTTTTCATTGGAGAATTTTGACCATTTATGTTCACAGTTATTATTAAAAGAAATATATTTGTTCCTGTTATTTTGTTGATTTTGTTTGTTTTGAATATTCTAAGTTCATTTTTATATATTTATTCATTATAGAAGTTTGGTGGCTTACTCTATTAATAATATTTGATTCTTTCCTAATTGTCATTTGTGTGTCTACCCTTCTAGTGAAAAACTCTACTATTGAGATCTATCCCCAGTCCATGAATTCCATTAGGTTATTCTTGTGTTGAAATGTCTTCATTTCTTCTTCAATTATGAAAGATAACCTTGCTGGTATAGTAATCTTGGTTGGCAGTTATTTTCTTTCAGGACTTAAAATACATCATTCCATGCCCTCCTGATGTTTAGCTTTTTTGCTGAGAAATATGCTGTTAGTTTAATTGGGTTTGCTTTTCAATGTTGTCACCTTTCTTACAGACATTAATATTCTTTCTTTGTCCTGAACATTTGGCAATTTGACTTTATGTGTCTTGGAAAGGTTCTTTTCTGGTCATGTCTGTTTGGAGTTCTAAATGCCTCCTGTATCTGGATGTTGATGTCTTTACAAGATTTGGGAAATTTCCTATTATTACTTAGTTGGATAGCTTTTCTTTTCTTTGTTTTTGAACTTGCAGTTCTCCACCTCCTGAGTGCTGGGACTGTAAGCAATATCCATGCCAGGATTGAATAGGTTTTCTTTACCTTTAGTCTATAGCACCTCTCCCTCAGGTATGCTGAGAGTTAGATGATTGATCTTTTTGATAGCCATTTTAATTGGGGTATGATACCTCATTATGTTTTTTATTTGCATTTTCCTGATGATTAGTGAGATTGAGCATTTTTTATTCACTTGTCCATTTGTATGTCTTTTCATGAGAAATATTTGTTTAGTTCTTTAGCTCATTTGGTTTAAATTGTTATTTAATTTCAGGGTTTTTTTTTTTTTTTGCTATTTTGGGTAAAGTTCTTGACACTTTATTTAAAACAGTATACTTGATAAAGTGAGCCAATCAAACAGAATGGGGAATTCAAAATCATTTTCATAGGAAAAATGATAATAAGAGTTAGAGATTTTAGAATAATTAAGATAAAACTTAGAGGGTGATAGTAATGCTCTTCAAATATTTGTTATTTATCATGCTGTATAGGCTTGGAAGGAAGAATAGTGAGTGTTGTATGAAATTTGTAGGGTAAAACGTAGTGTGACATGAGAACAAAAGAGGATTGATTGAACAGCAAGTGATTAGCTGCTTACAAATAAGTTGTGATTTACATATATGAGAAGGTTTAAATTCACTGATCTGTATAATTTTTAAATTACAGTTTTATTCTTCTTCCAGGGCTCTGTCCATTAAGTACTTTGTTATCATATTTCATTTTTAAGTTTACTTAATAATGACTTACTTTCTCTTTTTAAGGAATTTTAGCCAAGGAGAAGCACATAGTTATCTTTGGTTAGTTTAATTATTTTCAGTATGTGTACAGTTTGGCTTTCATGATTTGTTAATATTTTAAAATAGGCAGAAGATCAAAAACTTTTAGATGAAAAGGAACAAATTGAGAAGATGGTTGAAGAATTAAAGGGCAAAGAACGAGAACTAACTAGTCTTTTACAAATCAGACAGGTTTGTTTAAGTATAAATTTTTGTTTCAAATGTTATATTAATAGAATATAGATTTATAAAATAGATTATGGAGTAGCTATTTGATTTGTAAAGGAGTTCTTCACAAAATTCCTTTTAAAAGTGTATGCTTCTATTTAATATGCTAATGATTGATTTAAAATGCATCTGGAATGTGTTAATATTAGAATGTGGGGAAGAAAAGTCAGTATTTAAAGTACCAATCCTATGCATAATGCTGTGGTTTATTACATTTTTTTCATGTCTTGAGTATATAACTGGTACATTTGAAATTTGACCTTTATGAAGTTAGGTTCTTATATTACAAAACATTCTATAGAGCTTATATTATAGTTTAAAATTTTTTTTACTTGAAAGTATCTTTCCAGTGCAAACATAATTAGATTAAAATTGTCTTTTTATTATAGTAACATCATTTTAGTATATAAGACACTATGTAATTTCACTAATTTTCCTTAGTGATACAGTGTTTTAATTAAAATTAAATACTTGGTAGAGTAAAATTGATAAAAAGTATTTAGTGACATAAATGTCATTTTTCTGGTTGAGTTTCAGAACATCAAGATAAAATTTACTTACAAATTATTGCATTTGTCACTGCTCATATCATATTAAGTGTGTTTAAATTTAAAATATTTGGTATCCTGCCAATTTTTGCCAATGTGTGACTCGATTAGAGTGACCATACCTTTTAAATGAAAATTTGGAAAAACACTTGCTATAGATAATACACATTTATTTTGCAGAAAGAGGTACACGATTTGGAAATACAATTAACTGCCATTGCAACAAGTGAACAGCATTATTTAAAACAGGTTAAAGATCTGACAGCTGAGCTTGAAAAAGAGAAGTATGTTTTCCATCTATCTATGAAACAGTTTATATATTTTATAGATTACTGAGCTTTGGGGTAATAATAAACTGGTAAATTATCTTCAATATTTATATGAGTGGATTTGAAATTTCATTTTATTCCAGTTAAAGATTAAAATAATTACCAGTTTCATTGCTAAAGTAAGTATATACCATTGAACATAAAAGGACTAAAAAGTAAAATTAAAGTGCTTTAGAACAATATATAGTCATCCCTGGCTATTGGTGGGGAGTTGTTTCCAGGACCTCGTAAGATACCAAAATCTGCAGATGTTTAAATATAAAATGTCATAGCAGTTGAGTATGATCTGAGGATTGTTCTCTCATATGCTTGAAAAAATCTCTAGATTACTTTAGTAGCTATTATAATGTCAGTGCTATGTAAGTAGTTGTAATTCTGTATGATTTAGGAAGAATGACAGGGTAAAGAAGTCTACATGTTCAGTACAGATGTGGTTTTTTTTCCTGAGAATTTTTAATCTGTAATTGGTTGACTGTATGAATATGGAATCCTCATAATATAGAGGTTTAATTGTACTACTTTTTTGGAAGTATTTAGTTTCCTCTGAAAATTATAATTTTCAGTTCTGATTATGTTGGTTGTTTGGATAAATTATTATTTGTGAAGCTTATATTAATAAAATGTAAAAGATATGAATTTATTTCTTACTTCATCCAAATATTTAAGTGAATGACTTCACTTAAATGACTTTACTTGGAAATAAACTGGAGGAAATAATCATTTCATTATTACTTTGAAAGTAGTAAACTCAAGTGCCAGTCTGGTGCTGAACGTGATTTTTTTCCCCTATTGGTTGCGCCACAACTCTAGATAAAAATGAAAAGTAAATAGCTTACACAGCAGCCTCTCCTTTCCCTTGTAGCTCTCATTCCTTTTGTCTGGTACCCTTGCAAAGGTACTTTTTTTAGGAGCCCTAGGTAATAAAATCAATCTACTAACTAGAATTTCCTTTAAAGAATGGAGTAGTTAGTTGTTTATAGTTAAAAATACTTTGTTACTTTTGGTATATTTGCTTTTTCAATCTTTCATTGCTTAGCAAAAAACTTGATTTTCCCATTGAGTTTCCAGTATTAAGTGAGAGGAGTTGTTACATCATATTGAAGCAATAATAAGGAAAAGAAGTATATATGTTCAGTACAGGCGTGTAAGAATGTGGGAAAATGACAATGGGGAATATGCAAGGACATTTTGAAAACAATATGGTAAATTTTCAAATATTTACTAAGTAGAATCACTTTGCTTTAGGAATTAATTAATGGCCAATCTTGTTTTATTTATACCCCCAACCCTTCTTTTCTTTCTTTTAAGAATATTTTGAGTTAAATTTTATATCATATCAGTTCATATGTAAATATTTTAGGATGATAATTTTTTTAAAAATAGACTTAAGAATACTGAATTAACTGCAAGCTGCAACAAGCTTTCACTCGAGAACAAAGCACTAGCACAAGAAGCAAGCGATATGACACTGGAACTGAAGAAACAGCAAGAAGATATTAATGTGAGTTGATAAATTACCAGTTATTTAGTTTCTTGCCTGTAAAATTGGGAGGTTTTAGAATAGAAAATTTGGGGACTTTAGACTTCTAAAAATTCTTTTGGCTTTAAAATATCTGATTATATTAGAGCTCATACTTTATTTTACAAGAAAAATATGGATATTGATCTTAGATGGTGATAATGGGAACAGAACGTAGAAGCTAAGTGAGTCTAATTTTGTGCATTAAGATTTTTGTATTTTGTAAACAAATACTGAGTCATAGAAAACTGGAAGATATAATGATGAATAAACTATTGTTCTTTTTCTTTAGGAGGTTATGACTTAGTAGAAAAAATAGTAAATGCTCCAGTAACTTAAAACTTGTATGTGTTGTCAGTGGGACAAAGTGTTATTTGACTTCATGGAGTCATTTCTGCCTTAGTGAAAAAGAAAGCTTCAGAGAACACTAGCATAAATTTTGACCTTAAAAGATGAGTTATGGAGTTCAGTAGGAAAGCAGTGAATGTAAAGTGTTCCTTGAAGCTAGAACAATATGAGCAAAGGATATAAAAAGTATCATTGAGAAATAAAGCATGTTTTGTTAGCTGCTATGAAGAGAGTTTTAGGGGAATACAATTATCGTAAGGCTTCAGGTAGGGTAGAACTGTCCAAATTAAAAAGCTTACTCTTGCGTTATAGATAATTAAATTTTATGGTGACAGACAAAGGTTTTATTTACTTGTTTATTTATTTATTGGCAGCACTGGGGTTTGAACTCAGGGTCTCACGCCTGGTAGACAGGTGCTCTTATCACTTGAGCCACTTCCTCAGCCTTTTTTTTTTGTGATGGGTTTTTTAGAGATAGGGTCTTGGGAACTATTTGCCCAGGGCTGACTTCCAATTACTATCTCCTGATCTCTGCTTCCTGAGTAGGTAGGATTAGAGGCGTGAGCTGCTGTGCCCAGCCAGATAAAGGTTTTAAATATTAATTTCAATCTTACTTTTGTTGTGACAACAATTACTACAAGTAATGTTGATTATCTTTTCAGAATAGCAAAAAGCAAGAAGAAGGGATGTTGAAACAAATAGAACATCTGGAAGAAAGAGAAACACAATTAAGGCAAGACTAATAAGTTGGACTTTTTGGTCTAAAAAAATTTTAGTATTTCTTTTCTATTATAAGTTAATTTATATTAAACATGTTGAGTAGTGCATGAAATAAAATTATGTTTAAATTACTGTTCTGGAATCCTGCTTAAAAATAAAATTATAATAATGTCTGTTTTATACTTACCATTGAAACAGTGAAATTAGATGAAAATTAGTTACCATAAACCTTCTAGTTCTTTAAGATTGTACTTCTAATTCTGTAAGATTGTACTACTGACTATATCCAGAATATTTAGAAGAAAAACTTCAAAGTTATTTCTAGTCTCATTAACTATCATAATACTGAAGTATTTATACCCACTCTATATTTTAATGAATTATTTTGGTGGTGCAGGGTATGGGGCTAGATGGATGGGTTGAACTTGGTCTTGTGTTTGTTGGGCAGGTGTTCTACTACTTGAGCCAGTCTACCAGCCTGTTTTGGGTTGGTTCTTTTTGAGATAGGGTCTCACTTTATGCCCAGGCCAGCCTGTACCATGATCCTATTTGTGCTTCCCTGCAAAGCTTAGATGACAGGTGTGCACTACTATGCCTAAACACTGGTTGAAATTTTGCATATACTGGCTTCCAAGTTCCATCCTAATCTCTGCTTCCTGAGTAGCTAAGATTACAGGCTTGAGCCATGGCACCTGTTCTCTAACTGTATATTTAAAAATATATGTTTGTATGCACATATGAATAATAAAAGAAAAATGAAAAAAAATATATATGTTTGGTCCTTGGTTGCAACCATTGATATGCAATATTACATGTGGCTGTTCCATTTAATATTATTTTAAACACTAAATAATATTCTTATAAATCAATACCTAATTTTATTTAATATTTAATAGTATTTTAAATATTTAGTAATTTGATACTATTTAACATTTGAATAACTAGCATAATTAAATAGTACTTGAAATAATATTAAAAGTAATATTTAAGTATTGTTCATGTTTCCTGATGTTTTCACAATCATCTATTTTAATTTCTACATGCTATTCAATCAAGTGTATATAATAATATTATTTAACTTTTTATTTTTGGATACTTTTCCAGTTTTTCTCTATCATAATACTGAAGTAAACATTTTAGCATATAGAGTTTTCCTTATTTTAAATTTGTTAGAATACATTTCAGGCAGTAGGATTTATTAGATCTTACAAATAATGATTTCATTGACTTTTATGATCAAATTTTTTCTAATAGGTTTTATCAGTTGTAAGCCATGCAATATTACCAATATTGTATGAAAGTGCTGGTTCCAAAATGTTTTTGTTGTTATTATATATTATCACTTATTTATTGATAATTTAAAACATAAAAATAATGCATTGTTATGATTTGTAATTTTATGTTTTGGACAACCTTTGGAATTTTTCAAGGTTGGCTTTTTAGAATTTCTTTGGAAAATTGTGTGCACATGCCTGATGCCCATTAATCTTTTGAGGGCTTTATTGTTTTCTTATTGACTTGAGCATTAAAATATTAATCCTTTACTTATTTTATTTATAGCTTTTTTTTCATTGTTGGGATTTGAACTCAGGGCCTACACCTTGATTCACTCCACCAGCCCTTATTTGTGATGGTTTTTTTTGAGCTAGGGTCTTACAAACTGTTTGCCTGGGTTGGCTTCGAACCACAAATAGCTAGGATTAGAGGTGTGATCCATATGCCCAGCAGTATATGTTCTCTGTGACCTATTTTTTCCTTTAACTTGAACAATTTTTTGTTTTTGGAAGTTTTTATTTTGTATTAAATTTGATTTTCTTCTTTTTGTGATTTTTATTATTGCTTTTATATTTAAAAGTTTGTTTGCCTGAAATCAAATGCTAATCTTTTCTTTAGTTTTTGAAAAAATTGTACATTGAGACTTAGTTCATCCTTTTCTTTTTTAAATAATACAAACACTTCAAGTCATAGTTTACTTGTGAACACAGCTATGAATTTATGATATTGTGTTTGAAATGCAGTTTCCATGTTCAGTATTTTATAAATACCCTGTTTTTGTATTTTAAGTTTCCTTTTAAATTCATTGGTAACGTAGATGACTTCCAAATACTTGGTAGCTCTTGTTTGTATTCGTATTGAAGTTTTGGTTCTTATGTTTGGTTAAAGAATGGGTTCGTGAAAACTTCCTCATATTTTAAATGATTTGAAATCCTCTTTAGGCCTAATGCATTTTCTTCATAGAATTGTTTGAAGATTATATGAAGTATTATGAATAGGGTGTTGAGTATAATGCCTGACTTATGGTCAGTGATTAATAATTGTTAGCTGTTACTATTTTCCAGATTTGGGAAGTCATCTTTTTTAAATCTATAAGGATTGCTTTTGTCTTTTTTTGCTCAGGTTTCTTCTTTAGAAGTAGCTGTTACTTATAGGTTGAATATCTGTGACTAAGCTGCTGTACAGTTTGGGGATAAAATGTGATGACACATTTTGGAAAGAATTCAAATTGTATATTTTGTGCATATCTACTTCCTATATGTTCTCTTGGAACCATAAATATACTTCTGAACAGTAAGAAAATACTGATTACAAATGTAATACTCAGTTAAAAGAGTAAATATCCTTGATTTTCAGAAGACCCAGCTAATACACACAAGTACTGATTATATCCAACCTACTAGTGGTAATAAAGAAGATTATAATTAGAAAAATAGCTTCAAGTATCCATCTGAGAAAATGCACCATTATTTTCATACAAAGCAAACAGGTTATTAATTAAAATGTTTTGGAAAGGCTGATTTTTACATATGGTATAAAATTTAAGAGACAAAGGAACATATGGGAAAAGAAAAGTATCTTTTTTACCTATTTCCTCATCTCCAAAGTCTTCCTATTATCTGAGTTCCTTCTCCAGAAGCATCACTGTTTCTTGTGTATATTTCCAGAGATACTCTAAGCACATAAAATTATTTGTGCATGTAAATATTTCAGTCCTGTAGTTCATTAAAATCACTTAGTTAAGTGCCTAATTTATTTGTATAAAATTATTGTTTTAGAATAATGACTAACTTATGACTAAAATCAAAATGAAATCAACTTAAGAAATATGCATTTCTAGTGTTGTTTAAAATAAGAAAATGACTATAAGGCTTCAGATAATTTTAAAATAAATATGTGAATTAATTTAAATGTGGATGTGTGCCTATTGATAATAATTCATGAAAAATTACCCAACAATATGAAAAATTATTCAACAAGAATAATAGTCAACCATTAAAAATATCTCACAAAGGAAATATAATGAAAATATAAGTTTGATTATAATGTTACTCTTCTATTTCCTTTTAGGAGTGAACTTGACTCTGTGAGAGAAGAGCTAAAACAGAAAGGAGATGAAGTTAAATGTAAATTGGACAAAAGCGAAGAAAATGTATGTTATATTTCACAATAAATTGTATTCAAAAGTTCACATAATGAAAACAATACCAGATGTCTAAGAAAGGGTGACATATATCATTGCATAAAATCTAGTGATCTAGGTCATTACCTTAAAGATACAGGCAAAGTTGGATTATTTTGCTTATATGATCTGTATCTGAATGAAAGATTTGTATAATTTTAACAAATGCTCAATATATATTTCTAGGCAAAATAGAAGTGTCATGCTGTGGTAATATGGAATATACTGAAAAGTTTATGTTGTACTTTGAAGAATATAATTTCAGATAGAATGTTTTTAGGGAAGAATGTCACAAAACTGAGCCGGACAAAGCATGTGACATGATTATACAGTGTAGTATAGAATGTAAAGAATAGAAGAAAATTGTGCCAAAAGAATCAAGCTAAATTATGAAGTCTGTATTTTTTCATTCATTCAACCTATATTATCTATCACCTATGACATGTTAGGTATTGTTCTTGGTGCTGAGTTTAAATTTATTTGTTTAGATTTGGGGACAGTAGTGATACAATAAGGTTTTCATTGGGGAGATGACACTTTTTAATATTTGAGAATGAAATGGAGAGGCTATTAAAAATAATCTTGAGAGCTCTGAAAAAAATCTTGGAGAAAACTCTGGTTCAGTTTACTTATTTCTGAGCCCATCTTTGTGGGTAGAGGTAGAACAATTTAGCTAGGCTTAAGCTACATGCCCATTCTTGCAGACAGAGTTAGTCTCTGTCAAACTACATGAACTGAACAGTTACTGTGAAATTCACTGTAATGGAGTTCTTGCTGAAAGGGTGCTGTCTAGATCTCTGTATGAATGCTGTTGGAGTCCATAGAAACGATATCTAATCCAAACTTAAGTTGGGAGAAGCTTACTGAAAGAAGTGACATTCACTTCACCTAGATTAATATAAATTAATGGAAAGTAGAGAGGTAGATTCTAGTATAGCAAGGAGAGGAGGAATGTTCCAAGTTAAAAGGCATACATCTTTTATGGAAAGTCCTGTAATTATTAGAGAACATGGCATACTCAAGCAACTGAAATTCATTGTGGCTGAAAATCTTAGATAGTAGTAGTTTAAGACAGTGCTTATAGTGGAGGGAGTAAGGAAAGATGAAGAGGGTAGAGATGCATGGAGAGATGAGGGAAAAGAGAAAAGAGGAGGGTTAATTTAAGGCTAGATAAGTTGTATTTAGGAGTTTGAGGTAATGAAGAGTTTTGACTGAGGACTGTTAGTTATATTTACATTTTAGAAAGCTGTAAGATGATTGGAATAGTATGAGTTAACATTTTTAAGGGCTTACGGTAGACCATACACATTCTAGGTTCTTCTCTATGAGTCATTTTACCTTACTGGAATTCATTATTTTTTTCATTTTATGAATTAAAAATCGGACCTCAAAAAGGTGAAAAGGTTACATGACTAAGAAGTAGTAGAGCTGGTCTTCTGCAGTGTTTAGACTATATCACCTTTCCCCGCTAAAAATCTTTTTTTTTCATCTTTACATTTAATAGTTACATTCAACCTGAATAATGAAATTTAATAAAATGAATTTAATGTATGAAATACTTGGTATGTAATTCACTGCTTATAAATTTGTATCAGAGGCTACTTCAAAGCACTAAACCTGTTGTTTGTGTTAGGAAACATGAATCTGATGTTGTAAAATCAAAATCCTCCATTAAGAATTTAAAAGTATAATCTATTTTGCTAATGTAGATCAGTGACAGTGATAAGGAACAAAATGAAATATTAGCATATTTCAGCTTTCCATGGTTGAATTTCACGTTACTTATTGAATTATTTCTTAGATTCAAGTCACGAATATTTTTAGATGGTTTGCTTGACGTTTTACTAATCCACAACCTTAGTTCGGACATTTTATTATTTCACACTAACTTTACCTATCTGAGCCTCAGTTTTGTTTGAGACATAAATATTTATATGTAAGAAATTTTTACAAATTCAAGATAAATTGGGGCAGCTGATAAAATATTGCAAAGTGTGTTTGAGCTAAGGTTAAGAATGATGAGCATTGACATATAAACATTAACGTATGAAGATGACTAATTTTAATTGATAAAAATTGTATATATGGTATATAAAGTAATATTTTGATACATGTATACATTGTGAGATCATTAATTAAATCAAACTAGTTAACATATCCATGTTTTTTGTATGTAACTGCACATACAAAAAAGAAGTAAACTGGAATAAACTGGGAGAGCTATAAATATTTTTGTAAAAATATAAATAAGACTTTTATAATTTCATTTTTTAGAAAAAAAGCATATGGAAATTTTGTTAACATTTTAAATCTGGTGTCAATATATTTCAGGCTCGAAGCATTGAATGTGAAATCTTAAAAAAAGATAAGCAAATGAAGATATTAGAAAATAAGGTATTTTCAAATTATAAAATGTTTTGGGAATAGGGACATGCATGACTGAATTCTGAAGGACCAGCCTTTAGCCTTTTTCAAAAAAAAATCTCTTGAGAGAAGTTATGTCAATATAATTTTTTTTTACAGTGTTGTGGTTTGAACTCAGTACTTCACATTTGCTAGGCAGGTGCTCTGTCATTTCAGTCATGTCTCCAGCCCAGCAGTATAATATTTTATTCAGTTATATTCAGAATATTAGCTGAATGTTACTATATGTGAGTGTTGCAAGAAGAATATCAACAGTGTTTTATGCTAATGAAGGAGATTTGGATTTTTTTCTGCTGAGGGTTCTTTTAGTTTGATGGAAATTAGAACAATTTGTGTATCTGATATTTTATGGCTCCTTAGAAATCTGTGCTTCAAATATTTCTTGGATTAATAAAATTTTAATCCAGTTCTGCCTGTGAACCCAGATGAAATAGTCCCATAATGTGGGATATTAAAAAGTAGTTTAGTCAATATTTTAATAAAGGAATTGGAATTTAATCAGAAGGAGATAGAGTGTCATATTATTTCTCTTTCCCAAATATAATAACAAGACTCTCAGAAGTGAGAAAGTAAGAATAATGAGTAAGGAAGAAGACAAATTATAGTTAATCTTACCTGTAACTGCTGCTTTTCACAATGTGATTTATTATTTTTATTATTCATTTATTCACATGTACATACATTGTTTGGGTCATTTCTTCCCCATGCCCCCCTCCCCCACCCTCTACCCCCTTCCCCCCTCAGTTCCAGGCAGGTTCTATTCTGCCTTTATCACTAATTTTGTTGAAGAAAAGAGACAAACCTAATAAGGAAGACAAAGTGTTTTTGCTAGTTGAGTTAAGGGTAGCTATACAGAGAGATTCCTAGAATTGCTTTCGTGTACACATGTTATGAACCATGTTAATTCATCTCTAACTGATCTAACTGGTTCCTGATCCCCTGCTCGTGATAGCCTCTGTCTCTTTAAGGTTTCTGTATTAGTTCCTCTGGAGTGGGGACATCAAACGCTTTCATGTTTTGGGTTTTCTATCTATTCTTATATCTCCTGTTTGTGCTCTCCCTTTGTCATGTGACCCAAGTCCAACCACATCCACAATGTGATTATTAATGAAAATATGATTCAGTCTCTGTTTACAGTTGACCAAGAGGTGCTATTTTATTTAAAGTGATTTAATTTATTTGTTTTTCAAGAAATGTTGAGAATTTCTATACATATTACAGTGAAGCACCTTGTACAACTGATATATGCTACTAAAAATTTCAGCAAAAGAAATGTTAAGAAATGTTAAGAATTTCAAATTTATATTGAGAAAATTTCATTAAGAGCTATAACTTTAACATAACTTATACATTAATGAAGTTATTCAACAGCATGACTTTTGAAGTTATGTTTCTTTATGCGGTATAATTAGTCTGAAATTATTTTGAATGGAATATTGAGTAAAATGCTGTAATTTCTTGTAATTTTGCAGTGTAACAATTTAAGAAAACAAGTTGAAACTAAAAGCAAGTGTATTGAAGAGCTTCAGCAGGAGGTAGGCTCAAAATCAAACCAGTGTTTTCAGATAATTTTAGAGAATAATGCTTTCCTTTCCATTAGTAATTTAAGTCTAAATCAGTGGAGTGTAAATCTAAATCATTTTAGGAGTAAATTTAATTATTTTTTACTTTTAATAGAATAAAGCCTTGAAAAAAAAAAGTACAGCAGAAAGCAAGCAACTGAATGTTTATGAGATAAAGGTATTTGACCTCTTTATTTTTGTTCTTTTAAATACTAGTAGATACATGAGAATTTAGAAATGTTGCACCATTTATTTATAACAATAACTTTCAGAGATTATCTTTTTGGTTAGAGGAGATAAATCCTTGTAGTTGTAACAGAATGCTTACCTGATTTTGAGCTAAATTAGTATCATCTCTTAAACATGTATGTGCATATGTGTGTGTTTGAGTGTTTTATATTCTTTATTCATACATTGAAAGTGTGATTGAGTAAGCGTGGGGAGGAGTTTGGAGTCTAAATATGGTGGTACATGCCTGTAAACTCAACTACTGGGGAGACAAAGGTAGGATTGTAGTGTCAGACCATCTGGAGCAAAAGTGAAAGATTCTATGTGGAAAAAACAAAACAAAACAAAATACTAAAAAAGCAAAAGGACTGGGGCATGGCCCAAGTGAACAATCAACTTTGTAGAAAATAAATTAAAATCCTAGGATGTAGGATTATTATATCAAGGCCATATTTTGTCATCTTCCTCCTAAGTCTTTAAACAATGACTGACAGTTTTGAAATCTTTAGTGGAAAACAGTGGTTCCCAGTGTATTAAATAAGCCTTTTTATGGGGGGAGGGAAGCTTGTACCTTTCTTTAATATTATTTGAAATAAAAATATGTAAATATTGTGACTAAAATTAAGGCAAATAAGAGTCCTTATAAACTGCATACAGAGGCTACATATATATAGAAAAGTAGCTGACACATATATACTATAATTATGCACTTGTACTCCTAGATAAGAATCAGGAGAAATGTACAAAAATATTAATAGCATTATCTGTTGTAGCCCAAATTGAAGATGACACAGATGTTCATCAATAGTCTAAAAATCAGTTCCTTAAAGATAACCCAAATGTTGTACTTTTAATACCTAAACTCTTACATGAAGCTGTTATAAACATGTTCAAAGAAAGAAATGAGAATAAGGTCATAATGAAAGACTAGATGAATCTAGTCAGTGAAGAATCAGAAACTATCAAAAGTGAAATATTTTAAAAAGCAAAACTAAAAAACTTTCAAATGGTCCCAGTAATATAGGAAAACAAATAAATAAAATGTCAGTGAAATTGAAGCTGCATAGAGATTATCTACTTAGAGGAATACAGATAAAGATTTTTTTCTTTTTCACTGTGGCCTGTTTCATCACAGTCCACCTCTGCCCAGGCATCAGTCATAGGCCCAAACACTATGACCTCAGATGAAGATTTTTTTAAAAGAGCATAGTGCCTCAGAGGCCTGCAGAATAGGCATGTAATTAGAGTCACTGAGGAACAGGAGAGAAAGAATAAGGAACAAGAAAATTGTTTGATGAATTTATCAAAATTATTTTGTTTTTATAAAAAAATGTAAATTTGAAGATGTGTGGTCCTTAGTAAGATAAAGCAAGATTAATAGAAAGAAAACTATATTTAGGAAGGCATATCTTGATCAAAGTGCTAACCCAAAGATGAAGAGAAAACTTTATAGTTGGAATAATGTCACAGTACAACAGTTACGGAAATGATGAATGCCTTGTGTCAGGACAATGAAAGCTGTATGACAAAGGAATGACATTTGTAAAATGCTGAAAGAAAAAAGCCATCAACCTAGAATTCCATATTCAGCAAAAATATCTTTCTAAAATTAAGTTGGGATGACATCAAGATCTGCACTATAAGAAATGCTGAAGTCATATCTTTAGGCTGAAGGAAAATGTTATCAGATGGAAACTTGGATCAGTAGAAGAAATGAAAAGTACTGGAAATGGTAAATATGTAGTCATTTGTTAGGATTTAAAAGCTTTACATTTTTCTTTTTTCTCTTAACTTTTAAAAGGATATATATATATATGCATATCTATACACATACACATGCATGTATGTAGCTACTTAAACAGTTAACAAATATTTGTATTCATTTATTCACATGTGCATACATTGTTTGGGTCATTTCTCCAACAAATTTTTGAAGTTAAAAAAATTGCAGGCTGAGCATGGTGGCTTTCTTCTGTAATCCCAGCTACTCAACAGGCAGAGATTGGGAGCATTGTGGTTCAAGGCCAACCCAGGCAAAAAGTTAGTAAGATCCCATTTTAACCAATAAGCCTAGTATGGTGGTATTCATCTGTCATTCCAGCAACAAGGAAGACCATAAGTAGGAGAATTGCAACTTGAGGCCCAGGTTTTGGCAAAAATTTGAGATCCTATCTAAAAACTAAAGCAAAAAAAAAAAAAAGGGCGGGGGTATGTCTCGAGTGGTATAGTGCCTGCCTAGCAAGTGTAAGGCCATGAGTTCAAACCCCAGTGCCACTAAAACAATTGGTATTACAGAGTTTATAGGATATATGACAACCATAGTACAAAGGACAGAGAAGTAAATATAACTGTTTTGGTGGTGCGGTATTGGAGTTTGAACTCAGGGCCTGTGCTTGATAGACAATCTCCTCTTGAACTGTGCTCTCATCATGGTATAACTATTTTGTTGGAATGTTTCTACATTATATATGAAGTAGTACGATATTAACTCTTAACAAATGTGATATATTAGTGTTAACTTCATTCTTCCTAAAACAACCACTCTAAAATAGCTCAAAGAAGTATGACTGCTTTAGTTTGTGTTACTATAACAAAGTACCATAGAGTGAGTGGCTTATAAAAAACAAACATTTGTTTCTTACAGTTCTGGAGGATGGGAGGCCCAAGATCAAGGCACTAACAGATTCAGTGTCTGATGGAGTCCTACTTACTTTCTGGTTCATAGAGAACTATCCTTTCACTGTGTCCTCACATAGCAGAAGATGGAAAGAGAGATCTCTGGAATCTCTCTCTCTCTCTCTCTCAGCACATTCCCCCCCCCCAACTTTTTTTTTTTTTTTTTTTTGGTTTTTGTTATTTTTGAGATAGAGTCTCACTTTATGCCTGCTCTGGTCTGGACCCAAATCCTCCTATTTATGTTTTCTACATAGCTAGGATGACAGGACGTGTGATTAGACCCAGGTTTTACTGGTAGAGATGGAAGTCTTGCGAACTTTTTGCCCTGGCTGTCTTTAAACTACAATCCTTCTGCTTTTCACCTCTCAAGTAGCTAGGATTACAAGTGTGTGCCACTGTACCCAGCCTCTCGGATCTCTTTTACAAGGACACTAATCCCATTCATGAAACTTCCACCCTTATGACCTAATCACTGCCCAAATGCTCCACCTGCAATCATCACATTGGATTTTGACATATAAGTTTGGAGGGAAGGGACACAACCATTCAGTCCATAACAATAGCAAGAAAAAAAAAAGAATTGAAATGGAATACTAAAGAGTTTGATAAACTCCAAAGAAGACCAGAGGAACAAAAAGTGATAGGAATAGAAGACAAGTGACAAAATGATATATCTGGATTCCATCACATCAACAACTATGAACATGCCTTGTTGTATCAGACTTCACTTTATTGTGCCTCCCAGGGCTATAAGTTAAATGAAAAGTAAAGCCACAATATGACACAACTACAACTATAGAAGTATGAACAACTACATAGCATCCAGGGCTCAGTGCAAAATTAAAATGTGGGGCTCCTAGGTAAAAGTTATTGAAAATTTCAAGATGGTGACAGCAGAGTATGAAATTAAGTGAGGCGCTTCTTGTGACGACACAAGTCTTATGTACATGAAGCTGTGCCCTGCCCACAAGAGTGGCTGAAATGAAAAGGACTTAACAACAGACGTTAGTGGAAATATGGATTAACCAGAACCCATATACATTCCTGGAAGGGTGTAAAATAACACAATTGCTTTGGAAAATGGCTTGATGATTTATTATAAAAGTAAACAGGCACCTACCTTATGATCCAACAATATTTTTCCTTTGTATTAACATAAGAGAACTTAAATCATACATACTAGAAGTGTTATATAAGCATTTTTATTGTTGCTTTATTCACAATGATTAAAAACCAGAAGCCATTCAAATGTCTATTAACAGGAAACTGGCTTAAAATTTTTGTAATATGAGCTAGAGGTGTGGCTCAAGTTCTATAGCACTTCCCCAGCAAGCACAAGACCGAGAATTCAAACCCTAGTACTACCCGAAAAGTTTTTCGGCGTATTCATCCAATAGAATACTACTCAGCAATAAAAAAGACCTACTGATACCTCAGGAATATGGATGAATATAGAACACATTGAATGAAATAACCTATACATAATTGAGTTATGTTTGACATTCCAATTGAAGTCTTAGAACAGACAAAGCCAATTTATAGAGACAGAAAGCAGAAGAGTTGGTTGCCTGGTTGGGGGAGTGGTTTAGTTTGGGAAAGGACATAAGGGAATTTTGAGGAATTATGGAAATTATATCTTGATTGGCATTGTTGGTACAGGTTCTAAAGTCATTTGCTAAACTTTATCAAACGTGGTTAGGAATTTTATTTGTATAGAAATTACATCTCAATAAAGTTAAACTCAAAGGTTCCTTGGCCTAGAATTCTCCTTGTGAATTCTCTCTTAATTTCTGAGTGCAAGGGAGCATGTTATGCTTTTGTTCCTGATTTCTAGCAAAATGACATTATCATTAGAGAGCACATTCTTCCGTACTTTTAGATTCGTCAGTTTGCTTGATGAATACCATATAATCTCACCTTTTGTATGCACCCCTTTATGCGCCAGAAAACAAAGTACATTCTGCAGTCATTGGGTGGAGTGTTCGTACCAAGATTACTAGTCATATTTTAAATTTGTGTATCTTTTTTGATTTTGTGTCTTTATGGACTTTTTTTTTTTAATGTGCTAAGTGTTTTTATTTTATTTTATTTTTTTATTCATATGTGTATACAATGCTTGGATCATTTCTCCCCCCTTCCCCCAACCCCTCCCTTACCACCCACTCCACGCCCTCCCTCTCCCCCCACCCCCTCGCTACCTGGCAGAAACTATTTTGCCCTTATCTCTAATTTGTTGAAGAGAGAGTATAAGCAATAATAGGAAGGAACAAGGGTTTTTGCTAGTTGAGAGAAGGATAGCTATACAGGGAGTTGACTCACATTGATTTCCTGTGCATGTGTGTTACCTTCTAGGTTAATTCTTCTTGATCTAACCTTTTCTCTAGTTCCTGGTCCCCTTCTCCTATTGGCCTCAATTGCTTTTAAGGTATCTGCTTTAGTTTCTCTGCATTAAGGGCAACAAATGCTAGATAACTTTTTAGGTGTCTTACCTATCCTCACCCCTCCCTTGTGTGCTCTCGCTTTTATCATGTGCTCAAAGTCCAATCCCATTGTTGTGTTTGCCCTTGATCTAACGTCCACATATGAGGGAGAACATACGATTTTTGGTGTTTTGGGCCAGGCTAACCTCACTCAGAATGATGTTCTCCAATTCAATTCATTTACCAGCGAATGATAACATTTTGTTCTTCATGGCTGCTTAAAATTCCATTGTGTATAGATACCACATTTTCTTAATCCATTCGTCAGTAGTGGGACATCTTGGCTATTTCCATACCTTGGCTATTGTGACTAGTGCTGCAATAAACATGGGTGTGCAGGTGCCTCTGGAGTAACCTGTGTCACAGTCTTTTGGGTATATCCCCAAGAGTGGTATTGCTGGATCAAATGGTAGATCAATGTTTAGCTTTTTAAGTAGCCTCCAAATTTTTTTTCAGAGTGGTTGTATTAGTTTACATTTCCACCAGCTAGCCAGAGAAAATGGGTGAACTATATTTATCCATGTAAATATGTGGAACAGACTGTTAAATGAAAAAAGCAACACAAAAATATATGTGCTGTAAAAATATTTCTATAAAGTTCAAAAACAAATATTACTTGGAGATATGTAATTATGTAATAAAGCTAGAAGAACAAGGGAAAAAATAAAAATATTAAGTATTTGTAACACTTTGAAGGGAGAAGTAGGATAAAATAATAAAGAGAGATACTCAGAAGCTTTGTTAACACTGGTAATGTTCTGTGTCTTAAAGTTGACTGTTGATTTATGGATACAAAATACAATTGGATTCATTGTCAAAACACTCTTGCTTCCCTTCTTCAATGCCTGTCCCTGAAGTGTACGCCCCTCTCCACTTCTAATTCACCTCTAAGGTAATAGTGAATCTGGACAGTGGGTGCTAATTGAGAACCTTTCTCTCTTGATAATTTCTATACTCAGTCACAGCTGTGCAACTCAGTGAGTATTTATACAAAGTAGGTGAAAACAATAGAAATTGAAAGTGTTTCTTTTTTACGAAAATTAATCCAAGTATGCTTTTTCTTTGACTGCATGGGTTTGCTATCCGTTTGGAATAGTTACTTATTATAGTCAAACATATAGAACTAAAACTTAACAACTTATATATTGTTGAGAAATTCATTAAAACTAAGTATGTGCTTATTTTACATTACATGTCAACATTAAATACATATTTTAGAGGATAAGATAGACCTTGTGAAAAACGAAGCACATATCACCATGTGGAAAATGATCCAACTGCAATTACTATGGATAAGTAATCTTTGGATTCACAAATAAATATGGAATATTTTCAGTAAATTCACAGCATTGTTAATATTAACATTATTTTCTTTACTTAAAGGTCAGAAAATTAGAATTAGAACTAGAAAGTGCCAAACAAAAATTTGAGGAAATGACTGACAGCTACCAAAAAGAAATTGAGGACAAAAAGAAGTCAGAAGAAAATCTTTTGGGAGAGGTAGGAAAAACTATATATGTTTTAGACCTCATTGTACTGCGGTAAAGCACTTGTCCAGAAAGTGTGAGGCCCTAGGTTCAATCCTCAGTACTAAAAAAAACTTGTTATATTAAAATTCTGTTTATTAGCACTTAATATTTCTTTACTAATTTTTAAATTGTGATTTAAAACAGATTTAGTAAATTCATATTAAGGACTGTTGTTAGTTTCTATAGAAGCTAAAAGTATCATTGTTATTCTGTTTGAGTACTGAATAGCTTGTAATTTTTTGAAATGATTAAATATTTGTCATAGTGTTATACTATTAATTTCACTTGATAAAGCACCCTAAAATAAACCAAGGCAGTGATGCACTTTTTTCTTGTGTTTTTTTCCCCACTTTTCTAGTATTTGAGTTTTGTATAGGTAGAGCATATGAATTTTACATTTGAATTAAATTTGGTTTTTGTGCATTAATTTTAAGAAATACTTTTCATTTACTTGTTAGGTCGAAAAAGCAAAAGTAATAGCTGGTGAAGCAGTAAAATTACAGAAGGATATAGATATACGATGTCAGCATAAAATAGCTGAAATGGTAGCACTTATGGAAAAACATAAGGTAATGTTTTTATACAATGAAAATTATTAATTAGATCCATATTTCTGTTAAAAATGGCAAACTCAAGATAGCCTGATTTGTCAGAGGAAATTATTATCTATACAACAATGATTAATTATTGCTAGAATACTCTTGATCCCCATTTCTCTAAGTTCAGATCTTAACCATACAAAGCTGAGCTTGGGTATCACTTCCTTGAGTTAATCTCTGCTCGTCACTTATAGTAGATGGAAAAATCACTCTATTTTTTATTAAGATATGTGTGGGGGGATTCATAGTGACAATTCCGGTTAGACCTATGTTGTACATTACTTACATTGCCCCCATTGTCTCCTTGCCTTAACCTCCTCCCCTGCCATTTAAAGCAATTCCAAGAGGTTTTGTTCTATTTGTCATAAAGGTATATGAAGTCCTTCATCTTCTTCATTCACCCTCCCACCTCCCACTAGTACCCCTCCATACTGTACCTATTTTACAGTCCTGTCTTTTATTATTAATATTTAAGTCAATAATTTCAAAGGTTTCTCTGTGTATCCCCGCTGTGGGAGAGAATCACTCTTTTTATGAATTTTTCTAATAGTCTCATAGCACCTTTTTATCTTTTTGTTGTTGTTTTGGTGGTACTAGGGGTTAAAATTAAGCTCATGGCCTCAGACTTGCTAGGCAGGCACTCTATTACTTGAGCTATTCTGCCAGCCCTCTTTGAGATGGGATCTCTCTTGATGCCCAGGCTGACCTGGACCACGATCCTCCTAGCTGTGCTTCCCTACATAGCTGGGATGACAGGTACGTGCCACCACAGTCAGTCATTGGTTGAGATGGGTTTTCACTGACTTTTTGCCTGAGCTGACCTTGAACCACAGTCCAAGTAGCTAGGATTGCAGGTATGAGCCACGTTGTCTGGCCTCCTCTTCTTTATTGTTGTTTAGAATAAGATTATTCTCCTCAAGATTTGGAGAGGAAGTACCCATGTATTCACTTTTTAAAAATTGTGCTGGATGTAACATTATTATAAAGCAACCAATTAGTAGTTTAAGACATAATTTAAATAGCATTATGAACTTACAGATTTAAGCAGATTTGGCATGTTTCAATCCGCTGTAGTTTTAATCCATATCGATACTCAAATTGTCCCACCTTTAGCCAGTGAGAACCTCTTTAAGCTGGTTGGCCAGTCCTTTTGACTTGACTCTAGTAGTTTCTAGCTTTCTTTTTATCATGACAAAAATTTCAAGGCTTGTCTTCAATATCCTGTCCCAGATTTGGAATCAGCCACTTTTTCTAAGAAGTCCTGGTGTTTCTTTTGGTTTTTTTGGTCTTTTCTTTTTTGGTGCTGGGATCGAACCCAAGGCCCTGCACATGCCAGGCAAGCACTGTACCACCGAACTACAGCCCAGCCCTTGTCCTAGTGTTTCTACTGTACTTTTAAAATGATGAAATTCAGTTTTTCTAATAGAGTTATTTCTTGTTCTTGTGTTAGGCTGTTTCCAGCTGTTGTCTGTGTTTCAGTTTACGCTGTTTGAATGAAAAAGACATATAATTAAAATATTTAAAAAAAATATATATATATACTCAATTTATAAGCAAAATTTTCTTCAAATAATGCATATGTTTGGATACTAATCTTATAAAACACTATCTGTTTAGTTTTAATATCCCTAAAACATTTTCTTTGTTTAATATAGCACCAATATGATAAGATTGTTGAAGAAAGAGACTCAGAATTAGGAGTTTATAAAAACAGAGAACAAGAACAGTCATCAATGAGAGCATCTTTGGTGAGATACAGAAAAAAATAGCAGTAAAACCCAATTTTTATAATGTTAGCATGGCTGATGGTAAAAAATAGTATTAAGTAAAACTAATTTTTGAGCTACAGAATCATAGTCTTAGATCTAAAAGGCATTTTACAGATCTTCTACTTAAGTGGCTTTCTACTTTAATGGTGGAATAAATTCTCTTTTCAACTGAAATCTTATAAGGTCTAGTTAACAAGTAAATTTGAAGCTCTGACGATTGGGAAAAGAGAATGGGATTGATTAGGAGAAGATGAGGAGAGATATATGTAATGTTAAGTGTTTTAGAAAACTATTTTTAAAACTTGTTTAAATGAATTCTAGTTATATTCAATTAGCAGTTTTTATATTTGTAGACTTTTTGTTTGACTTTACTGGGGTTTGAACTCAAGGTCTCACACTTGCTAGGCAGGTGCTCTACCATTTGAGCCATACCCCCAGCCATTTTGTTTTAGTTATTTTTTAGTTAGGGTCTTGTGTTTTTGCCCGGGACTGGCCTCAGACCATAATCCTACTACCTACAACCCCACACATAGCTGTGATTGTCACCATTATGCCTGGCTTATTAGTTTCATTAGCTTTCTCTGGGATGGCCTTGAACTGTGATCCTCCTTATGTCCACTTCCTGAGTAGCTGGGATTACAGATGTGAGCTACCATACCTGGCATATCTGTAGACTTTTAAAGGGCATTTTGTGAGTGAATTTATTTCTCTATAGAGCTGAATTTACTTGAAATACTAGTTTATGTTTTCATCATCTTAAGAAATATATAGAAGCACTTATATACTCCATGTTTCTTTTTATTTAGGAGATTGAGCTATCTAATATAAAAAATGAACTTTTGTCCATGAAGAAGCAACTTGAAATAGAAAGAGATGAAAAAGTAGGTCTTGTGGCATTTATACTTAAGATGATTATATGCTTTTGGTGCAACTTTGCATTTTTATAAACATGTCATGTTAGAAAATAATTTGATAAATTTGGATAATTAGAAGTGAGAAAATACAGCTTTTCCCTATTAGCTTTTTCTGGAAGTATTTAGCACATTATTTCATTTAAATGCTAAATACACATGAATATATGAACACTTTCAAGAATAGAAATGCAGAGCTGGGAGCATGGCTCAAGTAGTAGAGTCCCTGCCCTGAGTTCAAACCCCAGCTTCCCAAAAGAATAGAAATGTTTTTAAGTGTGCTCTATCTATTTGAGAAATATTATCTCACATATTATAGTGCTTATATAGTTAATGTGTTTTTTAGCTGTTCATTGTTTCAGAAAAATAACTGGTATCTGTGTAGCAATTTGAAGTTTTCAAAGTGAATTGAACATACCTTAAAATAACAAAGATTTATTTTTTTGTTTGTTTCTTTTTCTCCCTCCCCTTCTCTCTCTTTCCCTCCCCACACTCTCTCTCCCCCTCCCTTTTACCCCTTCTTTCTCTCTCTCTGACAGTTCTGGGGGTTGAACTCAAGCCTCATGCTTGCCAGGCAGGTGCTGTACCACTTGAGCCACTCTGTAGGCTCTCATTTCTCATTGGTTGTTTTTCAGATAGGGTTTTGCTTTATTCCTGGGCTGGCCTGGACCCTGATCCTCCTATTTGTGCTTCCCATATAACTTGGATGACAGGCATGTGCCACATGTGCCACTGGGCCCAACTATTGGTTGAGATGTGCCACTGTGCCTGGTCTGACCTCAAACAGCAATCCTCCCAATATCTGCCTCCCATAGTAGCTAGGATTACAGGTGTGAGCCACCACACCTGGCTTGTTATTTTGCTTTTTATATGGCAAGCACCCTGCGGAGTATCCTACTTATTTCTAACTTTTTATCCTTACAATAACATTGCATGTAGTACTTACTGTTGTCTTAATTTTTAAAGAGGTTAGGTTATTTCCTGAAGGTCACATAATAAGAAAGTAGAATGGCTAGAATTCAAGTGTAGGTCTGTTTTACATGAGTTCAAAACCTGTTCACTTAATCACTCTACAACAGCTTAGATATTGAAGTTGAATTTCAAGTCTCTGAATTTGTTAACTTCGTTTTTTGGACTTAATTCCTTTCATTCTTTATCTGTGGAAAATCACACACACCTTTCATCCTATAAATATGAATTTACTGTATTACATATATTCTCATAGCATTTTGTTTTTGCTTAAAGTAATAATTTTACTCTGTGCCTTCCATTGCAGTATTTTCAAGGATTAGTGTTATGTCTTATCTTTGCTTTCTCTCTCTGAGCACAAGGTTTTGAAATTTTTACATTTTCAATAAATATGAGTTAAAAATGACTAAGTGGATTTTTCTTTTCTTATAATAATATTCACAATTACCTTTATTCTACTGTTTCAGAAGAGGAATCCTTCTGTGCCTTTACCTTTGATGCTTTTGATTGAAAACTGAGAAGTCTTCACCTTTTACTCTTTAGCTAATAAACATGAGTAAGACTTACACCATCTTAAAAATAGTCTCAAAACCATTACCTGCTCCTTATGCTACCATACTATCTCTGTTCTGCTCTTAAGCATCAAACTTTTAGAAAGAGCAGCTTATATTACTATGTAGTTTTTCAACTCTCTTCTTACCTACTAGATTTATTAGCCTAACCACTTTCTTGATGTGGTTCATGATGGACTCCTTATTGACTAATCCGATGTCTTCTTTTTTATTTGCATATCAGGGTCACTGTTTCTACAGTATTTTTTTTACTGATAACTTGTCTGGATATGTATAGTCCTCTTATTTTGCCACTTCAAGAATGTTATACAGGTGGAAGGTAATCTTTTGGGATTGGCTTTTTCATTCATGATTGCTTGGAGACTAACCTAAGTTGGTTTGTGTCAGTAGTTACTTTTTCTTTCCAAGTAGTAGTTCACCACAGTTTGTTTAAATATTAGCCTAGTGAAGACATCTCATTTTTTCCAGTTTGAACTACTATGAATAAAACTGCTATGAATAGCTGTGTGCACAGGTTTTAGTATGGACGTGAGTTTTTATATCTCTGAACTAATGTCACAGATCACTGAGTAGCATAGTGGTTGTGTATTAGTTTTATAAGAAACTGCTAAACTCTTCTCCAAAGTGGCGCTTCCATTCCCAACAGCAATGTATAGATGATCCAGTTCCTCTGCATCCTTGCCAGCAACAACTTCCTATTTTTTTTGTTACTTAAATAGGTTTGTAGTGACATTTACTTGTGGTTTAAATTTGTATTTCCTGATGACTAATGATGTAAATATCTTTTCCAGTGTTTAACACTGCCATAATGGCAACCAAATTATGAGTTTTGGCGGGGACAGATATTCCAACCATAGCATGAGAGAAATGGTTTGCAAATATAGTAGTTCCCCTTATTGACAGTTTCACTTACATTCCAAAAATATTAAATGGGAAATTCCAGAAATAAACAATTTATAATTACACACCATTATAGCTAACTTGATGAAATCTCGTGCTGTCCTGCTCCTTTTCCTCATTTTTGTACTTTTGCTTCACAGTTAGCCTTAAATATTTATATTGTGATTGATTTTTTTCTATTTGTCTAATTTTTTGCATACTTTATTACCTTTATTGAATCTCTGAGAGTTTTTCTCTAATAGTTATATTTATTGATGTAATGTATTTTCTTTTGACCTATTCTTGCATTTCTGGAGTAAACTCTGTTCAGTCATTATGATTTTTAAAACGTGATACTGGATTATGTTAGCCAACATTTCATTTAGTACTTTTACATCCATATTCCTAAGTTAGAATAGTTTATTTTCACTTTTTATTTTTTATTTTTATTAGGATATATTTGTTGTATGAAGGGATTCATTGTGACAATTATTTTTTTTAATTTTTATTGTTTTATTATTCATATGTGCATACGATGCTTGGGTCATTTCTCCCCCCTGCCCCCACCCCCTCCCTTACCACCCACACCACCCCCTCCCTCTCACCCCCGCCCCCTCAATACCCAGCAGAAACTATTTTGCCCTTATCTCTAATTTGTTGAAGAGAGAGTATAAGCAATAATAGGAAGGAACAAGGGTTTTTGCTAGTTGAGAGAAGGATAGCTATACAGGGAGTTGACTCACATTGATTTCCTGTGCATGTGTGTTACCTTCTAGGTTAATTCTTCTTGATCTAACCTTTTCTCTAGTTCCTGGTCCCCTTCTCCTATTGGCCTCAATTGCTTTTAAGGTATCTGCTTTAGTTTCTCTGCATTAAGGGCAACAAATGCTAGCTAACTTTTTAGGTGTCTTACCTATCCTCACCCCTCCCTTGTGTGCTCTCGCTTTTATCATGTGCTCAAAGTCCAATCCCATTGTTGTGTTTGCCCTTGATCTAACGTCCACATATGAGGGAGAACATACGATTTTTGGAGAAGGTTCAGTGGGCTGCCGAGAAGAATGTATATTGTGTAGAAGTTGGATGAAATGTTCTGTAGACATCAAGTAGGCCCATTTGATCTGTTGTATATTTTAGATCTTGGATTTCTTTATGGATTTTTTTTTGATGACCTATCTATTAATGATAATGGGGTGTTAAAGTCTCCCACAACCACTGTGTTGGAGTTAATATATGCTTTTAGGTCTTTCAGGGTATGTTTGATGAAATTGGGTGCATTAACATTGGGTGCATATAGGTTGATAATTATTATTTCCTTTTGGTCTATTTCCCCTTTTATTAGTATGGAATGTCCTTCTTTATCTCATTTGATCAATGTAGGTTTGAAGTCTACTTTGTCAGAGATAAGTATTGCTACTCCTGCCTGTTTTCGGGGACCATTGGCTTGGTAAATCTTCTTCCAGCCTTTCATCCTAAGCCTATGCTTGTTTCTGTCAGTGAGATGGGTCTCCTATAAGCAACAAATTGTTGGATCTTCCTTTTTAATCCATTTCATCAAACGGTGCCTTTCGATGGGTGAATTAAGTCTGTTAACATTAAGTGTTAGTACTGATAGGTATGTGGTGATTCCTGTCATTTAGTTGTCTTAGTTGTTTGAAGGTTTGATTGTGTGTACCTAAGTTGAGGTTATGCTCTACTGTCTTGCTTTTTCTTATCCTGTGGTTTGGTGCTGCCTGTCCTTTCGTGGTTATATTGGGTTTCACTTTCTGTGTGCAGAATCCCTTGAAGAATCTTTTGTAGTGGTGGTTTTGTGGTCACATATTGTTTTAGTTTCTGTTTATCATGGAAGACTTTTATTGCTCCATCTATTTTGAATGATAGTTTTGCTGGGTAGAGTTTCCTGGGGTTGAAGTTATTTTCATTCAGTGCCTGGAAGATCATCTTTCTTTTAATGTTTTTTGTTGAGAAGTCTGCTGTGATTTTGATGGGTTTACCTTTGTATGTTATTTGTTTTTTCTCTCTTACAGCCTTCAATATTCTTTCCCTAGTTTCTCTACTTGTTTTAATGATGATATGTTGTGGGGTAGTTCTATTTTGATCTGGTCTGGTTGGTGTCCTGGAGACCTCTTGCATCTGTATGGGAATATCTTTCTCTAGATTTGGGAAGTTTTCTGTTATTATTTTGTTGAATATATTACGCATTCCCTTAGCTTGCACCTCTTCTCCTTCTTCGATGCCCATAATTCTCAAGTTTGGTCTTTTGATGGAGTCGGTGAGTTCTTGCATTTTCTTTTCACAGGTCTTGAGTTGTTTAATTAATAGTTCTTCAGTTTTTCCTTTAATTACCATTTCATCTTCGGGTTCTGAGATTCTGTCTTCTGTTTGTTCTATTCTGCTGGTTTGGCCTTCTGTTTTGTTTTGCAATTCTGTTTCGTTCTTTTTTCTGAGGTTTTCCATATCCTGGGTGGTTTCCTCTTTAATGTTATCTGTTTTTGTCCTGAGTTCATTTACCTGGGCATGTGCTGCTGCTCCTGCAGGCTGGCATGTTTGTTTACAGCTCAGGTGGGAGGTGGATCTTCCCCCTTCTCCTGTGGAATTTCCCTCCCTCCGCCCTCTCACAAGCTTTCCCGCTCCTGGTTGCTGGGCACACGCCCCGGCCCCTCACTGCCACCGGAGCCTCTCCGGCCAGTCCCAGCTCATTTATTTACAGTTCCAGGAAGGATTCCCTTCCCCCCCTCTTCGGAGATCAGGGTGCCCCACCCTCTTTGCCAGGTGTCTTAACTGTTCTTATTGCTTATTACTCAGTTTCTCTTTTTTCCCCCCCGGGTGGGGTTCGGTCTGTCCAGGGGGCTATGCTGATCTGGCCCAGGTTTGTCTGTGGAAGTACTGCGTCCCGCTTAGCTCACCTGGTCCGCGTCTTCCCAAGGTGTCTGGGCGCGGGCGACTGGCGGCCCAGGGGCCTTTTTTCCTGGTTTCTCTGTTTAACATGAAGTGGAGGTTCTCTGCGCAGGCCGGAGGTGTGAAGGGGTCAAAGTTTTGCCTCTTCTCGGTGGCCTTGCCTGCAAGGTGTGTCTCCAGCATTTCTCCAAGATTTCACTGTAGGAGACACGCTTTCTGCTTCCTCCCTCTAGCTGCCGTCTTGGAATCGCCCTCATTGTGACAATTCTGAATAGGTTTACATTGTACATTGGTTACATTGCCCCCAAGTTTTATTTTCTATTGTGTTAAAAACACATAATACTTTTTAAGTATTTAGTACATTTGCATTGCTATGCAGCATTCTCTACAACTTTTTCATCTTGTAAAACTGAAACTGTATATACATTAAGCACTAATTCCCCTTTCCTCTTTTTGTAGTCCTGGGCAACCACCTTTATGAATTCTAGTTATGATTTTGACTGCTTTAGATATTTCATAAGAATGGAATAATAAAGTATTTGTCTTGTGACTGGCTTTTTTCATTTAATTTAATGTTGTCAAGGTTCATTCATGTTATGACTTGTGACAGGATATCCTTTCGTATGGGTGTATAACATTCCTGTGTGTGTGTGTGTGTGTGTGTGTGTGTGTGTGTGTGTATGTATAGGTTTTATTTTATTTTATTTTTTTTAAATTTATTTATTTATTTTTTTCATTTTTCTTTTATTATTCATATGTGCATACAAGGCTTGGTTTATTTCTCCCCCCTGCCCCCACCCCCTCCCTTACCACCCACTCCACCCCCTCCCGCTTCCCCCCTCAATACCCAGCAGAAACTATTTTGCCCTTATCTCTAATTTTGTTGTAGAGAGAGTATAAGCAATAATAGGAAGGAACAAGGGGTTTTGCTGGTTGAGATAAGGATAGCTATACAGGGCATTGACTCACATTGATTTCCTGTGCGTGGGTGTTACCTTCTAGGTTAATTCTTTTTAATCTAACATTTTCTCTAGTTCCTGGTCCCCTTTTCCTATTGGCCTCAGTTGCTTTAAGTGTGTGTGTATGTATAGGTTTTAAAATCTACTCATTCCTTGTGTTACTTCTACCTCTTGACTATATGCTATAATGAATGTGAATACGCATATATCTCTTTAAGATCCTGTTTTAAATTATTTTGGATGTATACCCAGAAGTGAGATTGTTAGATCATGTTATCAATTATTTGAAGAACCTTCGTAATGTTTGTGATAGTGACTGTACCATTTGATATTCCCTCCAACAGTGCACAAGAGTTTCCATTTCTCTAAATTCTCTTCAGCCCTTGTTATTTTCTGGTCTTCAGATAGTGGCCATCCTAGCGTGTGTGAGATGGTGTCTCATATAATTATGATTTGCATTTCTCTTATAATTAGTAGTCACAGGCTTCTTTTAATATGCTCGTTGGCCATATGTATATTTTCTTTGGAGAATTGATTATTCCAGGTCTTTTGTCTATTTTTAAATGTGTATTTTCATAACATTTTTGTCATCTTACTTTTCATTAAATACTAATAATTTTATTTTCTTTAATGTATATTTGTGAGTTTATTTTTAAGTTACTGGTTGCCTGCCTTTGTATTTAGAAATAATACATATGTAACACTTTTTTCCTACTTCATTGTCCCTCCCATATATGATTTTAACATTCATTTTTACTATTTTACATAGTCAAATATGTATTTTTTTTTTTTGGTCCTGTGAGCTGGTGAAATAGACTTCGATTCCATCCATTATACAACTCCGATCTTTTTTATTCTGACTGGTGAGAAATAGTCCTAACATTATAGATCTCTAAGAATCGGTATTAGCTAAGAGTCAGTTTTAATAATTCATGAGTCTTAATATTTTCACAGTGCACAAATAGTAGGAAGGATACAGTGTGTGTGATATTATTGTGCAGTCCTTCCATAGTGTACCAGGTTTCTTTTTTATTTATAGTCTCTAGGTTTGTACATTTATGTCTGAGATTTGGTCAGATAACTTGTTCTCCACTCTGGTGGTTCAAGTTTATCTTCTACTTGCCAGGCCATATCGTAGAAACATTTTACTTAACTTAGAATAACTAAGGACTTCGTGGGCACATCTCTTTGAAACTAAGGAGTTCATGATCACCTTTCTTCTACCAATGATACATGCTTGTATATGAGCTAATTCATACCTTGGAAACACATATTGTGTTAGAAGAGACCATACTAAGATCTCCAGACCAGCAAAAAGACCAGAGCATACTAAGATCTCCAGACCAGCAAAAAGACCAGAGCATACTAAGATCTCCACTCCAGAATTGTAATGATGGTACAGTTATGGGAGATGCTTTCTTCTTTTGTCCTTTAGAAGTAAAGATATTCTGAAAGTCCGTGCAGTATTGCTAGTTTAGCAAAACACCCTGTCCTAGGAGACAGCATTCCAGCCCCAGAGTATGAGTAGATGCTAGACATCAGTATAACTGAAGATCAGCCTTTGGGGGGTGATAGGGTATATAGTAAGAACAGTCAATAGTATTAAATCAGTTTACTGCCAACTTCTTTCACAGTGCCATGAGTTCTTTGGTTAGGATCAGTGTTGTAGCAGAGATACCATTGTGACATGAGGCAAATGATTCAGTGAAGATAGCTGTTGGCATAGGCATCAGGAGTAGGCCAGTCAAGTCAGACTGCCTTAGAGTTCTTGGAGATTTTCTCTTCTCTGAGACCTTTTTGACTCTCTGGGGCTATAACAGGTCTGTTCTGTGGATAACTGTTATATTATAGGCATACTCGGTTTTCATTCCTATAGGCTGAACAAATCATATAGCTTAGCATATCACACTTGTCACTCTGACTACAAGTCTCTTCATTTTTGTCTTGACTACTTCTATATAGACACCTTATTCTTTAGTAAAAGTTATATATCTCTCTATATATTTTCCTAAGTATTATGTACTCTTCTGTACTTATTCATGTGATGACTTTTGCTTTTCAGCATTTTCTTTTTATTCCTCATCTCTCTGTTATGTTGAAAGCTTGTTGATTATTCAGTGAGCAATGAATTGTACCTTTTCTCAACACACAGGGAAAAAGCTGATTCTGCCTCTAAAGTTCTGTAATATTTTAGATTTCTTTGCAGTTCTTCATAGTTTACTTACTCATTGTTACCCTTATTCTATAATTGTGTTCATCTACTTCAGTTTACAATTAAGAAACCTGAGATTCAGAATTTCAAGATGCTAATGCAAAATTCCATAGACATTACTGATGTCAGAATAAAAGGAAAAGATAAATGTAATAACCAAATGATACCTCTGTAGAGAGGAGTTAATTTTTTTTTGTTGTTATTATATAGTCTCCTTTCTTTGTTAATAGCTATTAGGAAAGATTTTTGATAAGAATAGTCACTTCAGTGGTACTAATTATTATGTTGTGTATATTTGATATTCATTTTTAATAGGAAAATCTCAAAAGAGAGGCAAAAGAAAACACAGTTATTTCCAAAGAAACCAAGGACAAGGTAAGTATTTTAATTCTCAGTTTTTGTTATAGCCCATTTATTTTCTAACATTTACTTAGAAATACTTCTTTTTGTTCATAAGAAAATAACATTTAAATATATCATACAATTTTATATCCCAAATTATTTCATGCTGTTTATTAGTTCAAAAGCACTGACTAAAAATGTCAAAATATTTGTCATTTGGAGATTTACAGATGATTTTAGTCTTTATAATTTTTAGAAGTGGTAGAGCGCCTGCTTAGCAAGTGTGAGACCCTGAGTTCAAACTCCGGTACCACCAAAAAAAAAAAAAAATCTAAAACTTGGCTAGGGGTATAGCTTAGTGGTAGAGTACTTGCCCAGCATGTGCAAGGCCCTAGGTTTGATTTTCAATCCTGCAAAAAAAATTCTAAAGTTTATATTTAGATTATGTGTAATTCAGATTTTCTGGGGACTAAGTAAGTGGCATTCTGCTTTCCTTGTCTACACTCTGATTCAATTTGAGACACACAAAAGGTAAACAAAAGAGTGTCTTTACTATTGATAACCAATTTTGGAGAATGTGGTATGTAATTGGGAAGACAAGAGTTTTAGTTTTTTTTTTTTTTGTGCATGTGTGTTCTGCTGGGATTGAACTCAGATCCTTCCATATGCTAGAAAAGAATTCCCTAATTCTGAAACCCCAAATTAGACTGATTTACCTATTCTGTTATAAGGAGAGCTTGGCTGGGACAGATCTACTCACTTGATGGGCTGATCTTATAAACTTAAGGATAAAGGAGCAGAGCTTTCTGTTATTCTTAAGAGGAGTAACAAAGGAGACCTACTATATGTATTCATCCAGTTTTTCCTTTCAGTGTTACAATCACATTAGGTCATTGTTTCCCCCCTAAGTAGGGAGTGAGAGGATAGGAACACTAGTCTACATGTGGAAGGAAGCTCTAGATATAGGAAAGAAGAGTATAAGTACCCCATAGCCTCTAATGATTTGATAAGATAGGATTGTTGCAGAAGAATTTTGATTTTACCAACTCTAAATTTATATAATTAAACATATTCATTATATATAGAAGTCTTCTAAGTCTACACAGAGGTTGCTATGATTATAGTTAAACTGAAAGTGAGAATTGGAATAGTTTGGGAACAGTTCAGTTGCTAGGCTAGATAATGCTGCAGTTTCGTTACGTTTGAGTTTAAAGAAAGAGAAGGAAATATTGAACTTGTTAGAGAATATTTAGTGCTCCATTTGTCCCAGACACTGTACTGAACACTTGAAAACATTGTATTTAGAGAAATTATCATCATCATAAAATTAGTCAGCAGGGCTATATAGTCTTAGTGAAATATCTGATAAAGATAAATAAATTGGTTAATCACTAGTACTCTTTCATAAATATAGAATGTGTTCATATCCCATAGTCACATAGAGGAGTTTTGATTCGTATATAATTCTATAATATACACTTATTATTTGCATCTGTATCTAGTTGATTAGCAAATGACATTTGAGGAGTCTGGATAGTATATATGTTGCAAAAATGAAGAAAATTTATTAAAGAACTTTAATTAGGCCTTTTTTAGCTGTACTTTATTATAACACTGCTGAAATATAACAGGTCTTTTGCACAATACTCATTAAATTTATCAGATGTTTCTGACTTTGGATAGGTTACTTACCTTCTTCATGCCTCAGTTTCTCATATATAAAGGCATCATATGAATACCTCCTTTCTAAAAGCTGTTAAGAGTAAATTGAATATAAAAGATTTAAAATAGTGTTTGGCACATAGTAAATGCCTTTGAAGTGTTCAAAAAATATAATAGAGAAAAAAGTACATGTTCTGTATGTATTTATCACTGGAAATATAGCTTGCATAGTATGTAATTTGCAAGGGAATATATGTTTCCATAATTATTTCCATTATGAAAAGATGTAACTATTCTCCAACAGAGGTATGGGGCTACACAGGGCAGCGGGAGGGAGTTCCGCTCCCTTTAGATTACCAGGTAAATGTAAATTCCCTGACATGGCCACAAGGTGGTGGTGTAGTGACTTTAAATTGCAGTTCTCAGGCCTATGAAGTGACAAATTTGTCCACAACAAGTTACACTGTTGGAAGTTCGAAGTGTGACCCCTGATGAATCCAGAGAGCAGAAAAAAATTTAATCAGAATTGTGCATTGTTTAAAATATGCAGGAAAAAGGATACAGAAATGCATCTTGTGAAGAATGGTGCCAAAATTTGTACCTGTTGGAAATATGATTATGAAGTGATAAATCACTAGAACTAGGCAAGAAAGCAACAAATCACCTCATTTAATTAGCTTCTTGATTGTATAGATGGATAGATTTAAGCCTGGAGGTACTTGGAGATTACCTGGCATGCCAGTAAAAGATCCAGGAGAAAAGAGCAGGTATTATATGGCTCCTACTCCAGTGCTTCTCAGCAGTGCATGGAGTGCCTCTTGATCCTGCACCTTGCACCTCCTAATTCAGTTTCATCCGTAATGTTTGAAGTGTTGGTCTTATAGTCCTTTGGTGTATGCGTGTTCCATTCTTTACGTGAGTGATTACCATGATTGTATTCATGGGTGTCAAGGTGACCAAAGCAAAGGCAGAATAGGAAGTCATGACATGGGCTTCACGTAAGATACTGTAAAGCGATTATTACTAGCATTTGAGGGCTGAGGGTGGAATTCAGTGGTAGAGCCTGTGCACCACCCTGAGTTTGTTTCTAGCATGGTACACACACACATACACACACACACACACTCTCTCTCTACTAGCTTTTACTAGAACACTAGGATAGATGCTAAAGATATCTGTACACAAAGGTAGAGAGAAGTGTGGAGGAAGCTGAGTTGAAATAGTGTCTTAACGGTAAATGTGCCGTTCATTTACTTGCAGAATTGAAGCAAATGGCCATTTTCTCCTTTTTTCTGACAATTTCTCTTGTCTTTTTTCTTGGGGTGAGGGATACTAAGGATTGAATTTATGGCCTTGTCTACCCCTTGAGCTATACCTCCAGTCCTTTTGTTTTTATTGTTTTTGAAATAGAGTCTCATTAACTTTTCCTAGGCTGGCCTTGAACTTGAGACTCTTCTGCATTTGCCTCAAGTAAGTGGGATTACAGGTATGACCCACTATGCCCAGTTTCTATCATTTTATGATTTTTCTTCCCTTTCTTGAAGGTATTGTGGCTGCTGGATAGGAAAAGTCTGTTATTAATGAGAGAGAGAAGGAGAGGAAGGAAGGGAGGGCAAGAGAAAATACATAAATGAAAATAAATTGCCCTCTGGCTTTTAGGCTATTAGAGTGAAGAATAGATTAAGACTCTTTTTCTGCCAGGAAGAGACTTTTGTTTGGAGAATCTCCAACTTTTGATCAGTAGACAATTGAGATCTTACTTGTTTTCATAGTCACTCATACTATATTCATCTTAAATGGGTAAGAAAAGTGACAAAAAGAATAAAGTGTAACGATTCACACTTATGTAATCAATAATAAAATTTGGGATAAATTGTAGTTTACTTCAGCACTAATCTCATTAGCTGCTGCCCTTTAGTTAGAGAAACCAATGATAATCAGGAGCTGGATGTGGCGGCAGATGTCTCAAAAACAAACAGTAGCAAATTAATAATGGTTCCATTCATCTTTGTTCAATACAGAAAACACAGACATCTTTACTGGAAACATCTGAAATTACTTACCAGAAATTTGATTCTAAAGCAGCTTCTTCACAAAATACATCTGGAAATTTCTCATCAGCCGATTATGGCAAATCCAAAAATAAAAGACACCATCCTTGGATATCTACCAAAAGTAATTTATCTACTCCATTACCAAAGGTGGGTTGCTAAAATTTCCAAAATAATAGTATGTTTTAATAAAAACGATTTTGGTGTCACATATATATCTATAATAAATATGCTAACTTATATATAATTTATATATGCTGATATATATGTTAATTTATCAAGAATGAAATGATTTCCTTTTATTTTTTCTATTACTGCCCACAATTTAAGGGCATCGCGAGCTGATTCCATAACTTGCTTGTAACTTCTACTGCATAATTCCAATGTGGGAGATCTGGTTCTGATTTAATGTTTTATAGTCTACCTGTTATCTCCCTTTACTGTTTGTCCCATATCATCTTGCTGCTAGAGTCCTTTATTTAGCATTCATCTTGGAGTAGGTGTCACTAGCAAGGTGACTCAATTTTAGCCATCTTCCTGATGCTTACTTAAGCCATAGGGAACTTCAGTGACTGTGCAATGCTAGTGGAATTCAGAATATTGTCCTTATCTCTCTCCTGTCTTTGCCATCAATCTCGCTCTAATTTCTTTTTCTTTTGCTTAGCTAGACACAAAGACAGATGAAGAAATTTGCTTCCTAGGTTCATATTTTACTATGGAATGAGATGCCAGTCTCACCTTCTTGAAGGTACCATTTAGTAGTCTTTATGATGGCACTCTTGGAGCTCCTGCCTCAACTTATGAGTTAGGTGGAAAGTATCTCAGTCATCTCTACTATTGCAAGCCGAAATATACCATTTTCTCTCTGTTGCCTTAAAACAATTGTGAAGGAGAGAGGTATTTGTTGATCATGGGGCTTATTCTCCCATTTTTTTATTAAGATCTAGAAAAGGAACTGACCTCAATCATAGTTTTCTTTATTTTTTTATCCATTTTTTTTTTCATGGTACTAGGGGTTGAATTCATGGACTCATATGTGCTAGGAAACCACTCTACCATTTGATTCACAACCCTACCTTTTTTTGCTTTAGTTATTTTTCAGACTCTAGCAGGCCTCAGTCTCTGATCCTCCTACTTCCACCTCACAGATAGCTGGGATTAGAGACATATACTCCCATGGTTGGCCTATTTTTTCATATAGGGTCTCACTAACTTTTTTTTCTGTCCAGGTTGGCTTTGAATTCTGATCCTCATATCTCTGGTTGCCAAGTTGTGATTACAGATATGTACCACCACTCCTGTCCCATAGTTTTCTTTTTTAAGAATATGGGTTGCTAGCACTTTTCTGCCACTTTTTCCAGTTGGCAGTTCCAGAGCAAAAGAAAGAAAATCCATTCATTTAGATAGGTACAGTGACTCACACTATAATCCCAGCCTCTTGAGAGTTGGGAATAGGAGGATCACTGTTGGAGGTCAAACCAGGCAAAAAATTAGCAAGGCCATATCTCAAAGGACAAACTAGAATAGTGCCTATAATCCCACCTATCTAGGAGGCAGTGGCAGGAGGATCATAGTCTGGCAAAACCTTTTTTACTCTGGATAAAAAGTGAGACCCTTTCTGAAAAATAACTAAAAACAAGAAGGGCTGGGCTGTGGCTCAAGTGGTAAAGCACTTCAGTGCTTGCCTAGAAGTTTTGAGGCCCTGAGTTCAAACCCCAGCTACTACTGCCCCCACATTCCATTCATGTCCTGATAAACCCATACAATATTATCCAATTTGTGAAAATTATGAAATTAGTAAACTGTGTAGCTTAGAAAAGCCTCTGTATAAAATTATTCAGTTATATTAACTGCCATATTATTCAAAATATGAAGCTCTTTGTGAATGACCTTACTTAAAAACCTTTTATTTGAAATATTTCTAAGAAAAATATGCAGATCTTAGTTATTCAATTTGAATTAGATCAATATAACCTTATTACTGGCATTCAAATTAAAATAAAGATGCTTCTGTTATAAGAACAGACTTTTGTTCTCTTTCCAGTCATTAGAACCTCCTCTGAGACTAATTATCGTCTCAGCTTCTAATATTAGATGTTTCTGTTTTGTATGTTCTGCAAGTAGAATCATATAGTGTATATTGTTTTTATCTGGATGTTTTTCATTTAATTAAGGGACTCATCCATATTTTTGCTTAAAGTTGTAGACTCCTTATTTTTGTTTTTATACAGTATTCCATTGTGAGACTGTATCACAGTTTATTGATCAATTGTGGGGTTTTGTGTGTGTGTGTGTGTGGCATCAGGATTTGAACTCATGGCCTATGCTTACTATGCAGGAGCTCTATTTGAGCTATGCCTGCAGCCCTTTTTTGCTTTGATTATTTTTCAGGTAGGGTCACAAGTTTTTGTCCAGGGCCAGCCTTAGACCATAGTCCTTCTACCTAAGGCTTCCCCAAGTAGCTGGGACCACCATTTACTTGGTGTCCGCTATCCTCCCTGGCTTACTGATTGAGAAGGGAGTCTTGCTAACTTTTTGCCTGGGCTGGTCTCAAACCACAATTCTCCTGATCTCTGCCTCCTGAGTGGCTAGGATTATAGGCATGAGGCCACCTTCCCTGGCCAGAACAAAGTTTTAAAGCTATTTTAAATATGGTCATAGAAAACCAGGTTTAAAGAACTAAGAAAAGAAGCCTATAATCTTAACCACAAGGAAGGTGGAAATTGGGAGGATTGTGGCTAAAGATCATCCTGGGAATAAAGTTACTGAGATCCATTTCAACAAAACAAAATAAAAAAGCTGGGCATGGTGGAACATGCCTGTCATCCCAGCTATTTGGGAAGCACAAGACCTAGGCAAAAATGTGAGACCCTATCACAAAAATAAACAAAGGAAAAAGGGCTGGTGGTATGACTCAAGTAGAATAGTGCTGGCCTAGCAAATGCAAGATCTGAGTTCAAACCTCAGTACCATCCAAAAGAAAAACAAAAACATAAACCTTTGTCTAGTAAGTCCAATAATGTCTACACTTCCTCAGGAACAGTTTTTATTGATGGCTTTCTTCTTCTAATGTATGAGCAATTCTTTATTTCTTAACATGTCACATAGTTTTGTTTTGTTTTTTTCCCCTTTTGAAACAAGGTGTCACTATGTTTGAGGTCTAGACTGGACCAGACTGGACTCAAACTCAAGATTCTCCTGACTTAGCCTCTTGAGTGCTGGGATTATAGGCATGTCCCATAATGCCTGGCATATGTCTCATTGTTCTATGTTGAATACTAGATATTTAAAATAATGTGACAACTCTGGAGATGAGGTTGTCTTTTGTCCACAAGTTTGTTGTTGTTTCTGCTTGTAGTTCTGTTTACCTTGTGTCATTACTTTTCTAAAATAATTCTATAAAGTTTGTATTCTTTGTTATGAATGCTCCTGAAGTTTTTACTTGGTTAGCTTAGAGTTCAGTTAGTGTCTGGATAGAAATGTTCTTAAATAACCTGAAATCAACATATCTTCCTTTGTTTGCCAAGGGACTTTATGTACATATAAGAGCATGCTTTCAACACTCAGCCAGGCAAGTGACAACTCTGCCTTAACTTTCTACTCCTGCTTGCACAAACTCAAGAGCAGCCAGTGGTGAGACCTTCAGGTCTTTCCTGAGCTTTTGCACATCCCTGCCACATGTGTGTGTCCTACATTTCCAGGAATTTATCAGAGTTTTTCACAGTCCCTGTAGATGTCTAATTTCCTTTTGGTTAGTCTTTTGTTAGCTCAAACTGTTAATCACTGCTTCAGATTACACTTGAAACACTTACTTCTAATTGTTTTTGACAAATGCTGTCCCTCACCTCCCATACACTCAGGAGAAGCCTTGGTGTACTGACTACGATCTCAGGTCAAATATAAACAGCATAAGTGGCGGAGAACTGCTAGACAGATAAAATAATGATGAGCATTCAGATATAAAGCTTCAACACATCTACAGTTCTGTTGTCTGTCAGGCCACACCAGGAATGTGGGCTATTATTTTTTAAGGATAATGTAGATCTAGTGATCAGAGATGGGACAAGGGAAAGTTAAGACACCACAAAGCTTGCTGCTCTTAGAAATTCAACTTAAAAAAAAAAAAAAACACTATGAAGGCTGTTTTTTGCCTTTTGTTACTTTCCAGAGTAATGAAAAGAGCAGATTTCTGACTTTCTATCCTTTTTAAATTGCCTTTATAGAGAAGTGAAGTTTTAGGGATCCTTACTCTCATTTTTGCTGATGTCACTGAAATATTTTTAAAAAATACTGTGTGTGTGTGTGTGTGTGTGTGTGTGTGTGTGTGTGTGTGTGTGTGTGGTATTGAGTTTAAACTCAGGTCCTCATGCTTGCTAGGCAGGGGCTCTACCACTTGAGCTATGCCCCTAGCCCTTTTTTTTGTTTGTTTGTTTGTTTTAGTTATTTTTCAGATAAGGTCCTGTGTCTTTTGCTTGGGGCTGTCCTTGAATGATGAACCCCAAAGCTGGGGTTATAGGCATGCACCACCATACCTGGCCCTTCATAATACTTTTTTAAAATTAGAAAAGGTAGAGTATAATATGGAATATTAAACATTGGTTTATGTGAATTACTTTACCAATCAAAAATAAATAAGCATATTTTCTCACAGAGCAATAGGAATTTTATGGATAGAATAAAGTTCCATTTAGTTTTTATTCTCAATTATGGTTAGAAAAATTAAAGCCCTTATTAAAATTGTTGATTGATGAAGCTATGGTAGAAATTTGTTTCTGTCTTGTACTTTTTCTCTTTACTGTTTTCTGTAGTAAGTCAATCAAAAGAAAGGACAAAGAAAGCCTAATGTCTAATATTGTGAGGTGTTTGAAGAAAGAAAATTTCTAGTATCAAAGACATCTTAATTAAGGCTTGTGACAGTGGCTCATGTCTAATCCTAGCTACTTGGGAGGCAGAGATCATGGGGATTGTGGTTGAGGCCACCCCAAGTAAAAAGTTAGTGAGACCTCATCTCAACCAATAAGCCAGTTATGATGGCATGCATCTGTCATCTCACCTATGTGGAAGGTGTAAATAGGAGGATTGTGGTCTAGTCTGATCCAGACCAAAAAAAAATTGTGTGAGACCCTATTTGAAAAATAACTAAAGCAAAAGGGCTGCAGTGGGCTCAAGTGGTAGAGCACCTGCCTAGTAAGTATGAAGCCCTAACTATAAACACCAGTATCACCAGAAAAAGGGTGTGAGTTAAATTTCTGTGCAAAATTTCTGTTTCATATACTTGCCAAAAATGGAGATTTCTGATTGCCTTTAAATGTTTTACTAAATACTTTATTAAGAATATATTTTTATTTGATATGACCATATATTTTTTATTTTTGGGTAGGCCTATACAGTAAAGACACCAACTAAACTAAAAATACAGCAAAGAGAAGAGAAGAATATGCCTATTGAAGAAAGTAATAAAAAGAGAAAAATGGTCTTTGAATTTGATATTAATTCAGACAGTTCGGAAACTACTGATCTCTTGGTAAAAATCAGTTATTTATTTTCTGTTTACAACATTTATTATTTGTATTATGTCTTTCCTTTTCTTTTTTTTCTTTCTTTTTTTTTTTTTTTTGTGGGACTGGGGTTTGAACTCAGGGTTTTGTGCTTACAAAGCAAGCACTCTATTTCTTGAGCCATGCTGCCAGTCTGTTTTGCTGTGATTATTTTGGAGATGGGGTTGTTAGAATTTTTTGCTCAGGCTGGCCTTGAACCATGATCCTTTTGATCTCTGCTCACAAGTAGCTAGGATTACAGGCATGAGCTACTGGTGCCAGGCTTGTATTTGGTTTTTTTTCAAAAGAGGTTTGAACTCAGGGCCTTGAGCTTGTTAGGCAGCCTGCATTATTTCCTCATAAATAGTGTATTATATGGTACCTACTATTATAGTAATGAAATACAATAAACTACTATAACACAGAACTCTTGTGCTTTTGTGACATTTTAGAAAAATTAAGAGTTCAAATAATTTCAGAAAACATGACCTTTGAAATACCTGATAAGGCATAGTTGGCACATGAGATAATTAATCATTGTCTTGTTTTCTAGCAGAGTATTTTAAAAGGAGGTTTTACCACATTAAAAAATACAGGTGGAGTGAATATTTTTAATCTTTCTTCAGTCAAATTCTGGGACCCCTCTTTTTTGCATATTACCCATTTTGCTTTATTTTATGTCACTTACTGGTTGATATTTATATTAAGGTATTGGTTGACAACTGTAACATTTGTATCACTCTTAGGGAGTAGTAAGGATAACATGTTGAAAAACTACTTCCTCTAGCACTTTGACACTATTTATTCCCTATTCACACATGCCAATATTTTCTAAAGGAATAATCATGGTTTACTGAGAATAATTAAACTTAGAATTATTTAAAAACAGAGAAGAGAACCACACTAAATGTAGCAGTGAACCCCAAATTATTAACAAAATTCCAGTATAGCCATTTGTTTCACTAACAACTATAAAATCCTTCCAGCTTTTTACTGCTTTGGATAGCCCTTTTTTTGTTTTTGTTTTTTATTTATTGGAGAGCCCTTATTTTCGTTTGTTCTGAAATAATGAGTAACCAGATTCTTAAAACTCTATTACTGAAGTTAATTTATAGAGTTCTTACTCCAGAATCCTTTTGTTTTTTAGATAATGATTATCATCTTAACAATGAAAGCTGTGAACCAGGGCCTATAGTAAACACTTTATGTAGATTACTGAAATTATTTCTTAACAAAAATTTCATGCTGTAGAAGTATAGAGAATATTGTTATTTCCATGTTACTGTTGAGGAACCAGGGTCACAGAAGTACCTTTTACAAGAGCATATACTTGGTAAGACATGGAGACAAAATTTTAACACAAAAAGCTTGTCTCCATGGCCTATTAAGTCACTGGACATAGTAATTGCAGTTTCTAATGCAAATTGCTGTCCAGATATATAAAAATGTAACGAGAATTAGTGTTATAATCCCTACTATTTTTCCGCAGTGTGAATTTAGGCCACTTTGTTAGCTGATCTGATATTCAAAATTATTTTCATTTTTTAAAAGGGCATCATATGGGCTAGGTGTGTAGCTCAATTGTGTGAGGCCCTGGGTTTGATAATAGCACTGCAAAAAAATTAAAAAGATCGATTGCTAAGCATGACCTTGGGAAGGTGCTGGAGTAGGAAGTGCCAGGAATCCATCTCTCCACCTAGATAACATTTGTACTGGAAGAAACTAACTAAAGTAATTGGGTCTCTGTAGTCTTATTTAAATGTTTGTAGCTTCCAGTGGAAATCTTGGTTAGCAAATTGCTTGATTTTGGTCCATTTCAGCCTTAAACATGGTAGTGCCTACTAATCCCCATGAACCACATTAAAGGCAGACATACTCATGTTTCTAGTGTACCTTGTTGGAGCCAGGGTGGGTAGTAAGGAACTTGTCTTTAAATATCAGGGTTGAAGTGTTACTGCTCCACAAGCCAAAGTGACTTCACAGAATTTATTCAAAACACACCTGTTTGCCCCTCCCCACCCCCAATTTTTTTTTTTCCATTTTAACTTTGGGTGATCCAGACATTTAAACATTAGGACACTCAAAAACAAAAATAAAAAAGGAATTTAAAAGCTACTTTAAATGCTGAGGGAAAGGCACAGGTTCAGAAAAAAACTTTATACTTTTACCTCAAGCAGTACTTTAAACAGTAAGAAAAAAGAAAACAACAAAATTCCAAACAAAAACAGCAAACCCCAGAGAAGAAGGAAAATCTGATGTCCAGAATTATCAAAATACAAGATTCAAAGGTCTAGTTTTCAGAAAAAGAATCATAGGGCATACAAAGAAACAGGAAGTTATGATTCATTGAAAAGAACAAGCAGCCACTTCCTTGAGTAAGTCATTGTGGGACTAACTAGACAAAGACATTAAAAAACTGTCTTAAAGTAGCTCAGAGAGCTAAAGGAAGACATGGTCAAGGTCAGGAAGACTATGTATGAATAAAATGAGAATATTAATGAAGAGATTGACATTTTAAAAAGGACACTCAAAACTTTTTGAGCTGAAAATAAAATGACTTAAATGAGAAGTCCACTAGAAGGATTCTAGCAAAAGAAGGAATTGGTAAACTTTAAGACAGACATTTGAAACTGTTGTAAGGAAGGGAAAAGAAAAAAGAATGAAAAAGTTAATGGAGCCTCACACATTTGTAGAATACCATCTAAAATGCCAATATAAGCATTGTGGAAATCCCAGGAGAAGAGAGAAACAAGTAGGGAAGGAGGAGGAGAAAGAAAAAAGAAATAGGAAGAAAGAGTATGTGAAGAAATAAATGGCTTAAAAACTTTCCACATTTTGTTGAAAGGCATGTATCTACAAATCCAAGAATTTTAACAAACTTTAAGTAGGACAAATTCAAAAAGATTCACATTGAGATAAATTATAAACTGTTGAGATAGAATCTGGAAACAATAAGAGAGACATTACTCACTGCATACAAGTTATCCTCAATAAGAATATTAGCTGATTTCTCATCAGAAATCTTGAAAGAAGTAGATTTACATATTAAAAGTGCTAAAAGAAACAAAACCCTACCAACTGAGAATTCTGTATGTGGCAAACTGCTCTTCAAAAATGAGGTAGAGATTAAGATATTGTCAGGTAAATTAGGGAATCTGCTGCCCCTAGAACTGCTCTTTAAGAAATGATAAAGGAAGTCCCTTAGGTTGAATGTAAAGATATAAACAGTAACTCAAAGCTGTTTGAATAAGTAAGTATCTCTGGTAAAGGTAAATACACAGGTATTTTATAAAACCTACTATTATTGTGGCTTTGGCTTATAACTTTGTGTTTTATTCTACATAATTTTAAAGATAAATTCATAATAGTTTATGAATATTATGGTTAGCCTACCTTATTGGACACACAGTACATAAAGATGTAATTTGTGACATCAATGACAGAAAGAGAGGATTGAGTTGATTAGGAGCAGAGTATTTGTAGGGTATTGAAATAAGTTGGACAGAATTCAAATTAGATTATTATAATATCAGGATGCTAAGTGTAATCCCATTGTAACTACAATGAAGTTATGCACATAATATGCATTAAAGGAAAAAAGGAGGGAATCAGAATAAGTACAAAAATTGCTAAAGAAATGAAAAACAGACTCCTATAATGCACATGGAAAGCAAATAAAATGGCAGAAGTTCCTCCTTACTGATAATTACCTCAGATATTAATGAATTATACTCTTCCACAAAAATTCATAAATTGGCAGAATATATTTTAAAGACATAATGCAGAAGACAACTTACTTTAGATCCAGAAGACACAAATAGATTGAAAAGGAAAAGATAGAAAAAGATATCCCATGCAAAAAGTAGCCAAAAAGAGAACCATACTACTACCAGACAAAATAGACATTAAATCAAAAAGTATAATAGACAAAAAGTACATTATATATTAATGAAAGGTTCAGTAGAGCAAGAAGATAGGACAACTGAAAAGATATATCCAGTTACAGACTATTGAATATATGAAGCAAAACTTCATAGAAGTTTCTTCTTGAAGAAGATAATAGACATTTTTTTCTTTCTTTTATCATTTTTTACATTTACTTACATGCATATACACTGTTTGTGCCACCTCCTCCTGACCCCATGCTTCCAGGCAGAACCTGTTCTGCCCTCTTCTTCTCCAATTTTGTTGAAGAGAAAACATAGGCGATAATAAGAAACACATAGTGTTTTTGCTAGTTTTTGGATAAAGATAGCTATACAGAGAGATTCCTAGTGTTGCTTCTGTGCACTTGTGTTTTGAAACCCACATTGGTTCATCTCTGCCAGACCTATTCACTACTTCCTGGTCCCCTTCCCATTCTTAAACACTGCCAGTTTAAGATTACTTTATTTGCTCCTCTACAGTGAGCATATCAGCCACATTCAAGTTTTAGGTTTCTTTCCCTTTCCCGATTCCTCCCATGCACGTTCTCCTCTTAGTGTGTAACCCACATCCAATAATATTACTGCATTTGTTTTAGGTCTGTAATCCACATATGAGGGAGAACATGCAAGTTTTGGCCTTCTTAGCCTGGCTAACTTTGCTTAAGATGATGTTCTCTGTCGAGCGCTTTCTCGTGCTCCAGGTCCTACTGATCTAACTGGGGGCAACTGGAGATGCAGAAAGGACAAAAGATAGAAGACAAATCTGGGGCCAGGTGTGCTGGGCACTCGGATGGAGACACACAACAGCCTCGTTACTTCTTTCCTCTATTATTCTTTTCTTTTACTTTGCTTCTTTTCTCTTATTCTTTAAAACCTTACTTCTAAAGTCTTTCCTTCTCTATTCTTTAAAACCTTCTAAAGTTTCTTCTTCTCTATTCTTTAAAACCTTACTTCTGAAGTCTTTCTTCTTTTCTATTCTTTAAAGTCTCTTTCCTTAGACTCGCACTGTCCCATGTTTTCTTTAATTGCTCTTAAAGTCTTGGCCCTCAGACTTACACTGTCCCATGTTCTCTTTAGCTTTTCTTTAGTGTAGCTTTTCTGAAGTCTATGTATATAAAGTTCTCAGTGCAGAGAGATGCTCTGATGGAGACACACAACAGCTAGCAACTATAGTGGCAGCAGCAGCCTCACAAGCAGCCTGTAGCCAGCCAATCAGACTCCCCTGTCCTCTGTCAGCGGGTCTTTTATGTACAGTGGTAAGCAAGGAGGTGGAGCAGCAGTTCTCAGGACATTGTAACAAGAGAAACCTGCATTCCTACTTCTTTCTCAGAATGTAAACAACTTAGGAAAAGCATCTGTGCTGCATTTTGCCTTTTGCTCTCTTCTGTGGCTGAGGCCGTGCCAAACTCAGCCTGTAGATCATTGACCGCAACTGTGCTTATGTCAAGTTCTCATAGGATAATTATAATCCACTCCCCACAATTTTCCAGTTCCATCCATTTGCTTGCAAATGACAAAATTTCATTATTCTTTGTGGCAGAGTAATGTGTTTATATACCACATTTTCTTAATCCATTCATCGTTATTGGGGCATCTTGGCTGTTTCCATAGCTTGGCTATTGTGAATAATAAACATGGATGTGCAGATGCCTTTGTAATAACTTAAGTCACATTCCTTCAAGTATATCCCTAGGAGTGGGATTGCTAGATCATATGGTAGATCGAGGTTTAGTTTTTTAAGAAGCCTGCATGTTGTTTTCCAAAGTGGTTGTACTAGCTTACATTTCTACCAGCAATGTATGCAGGTTCTTTTTTCCCCACATCCTCCAACATTCATTGGTGGTGGTGTTCTTGATGGTAGCAGTTCTAAAGGGTGAAGTGGAATCTTAGTGTGGTTTTGATTTCCATTTCCTTTATGCCAGAGGTGGTGAGCATTTTTTCATGTGTTTTTTGTCTGTTTGAATTTCTTCTTTTGAAAAAGTTCTGTTTAGTTTAGTTGCCCATTTCTTTATTGATGCATTGATTTTGGGGGAGTTTAGTTTTTTGAGCTCCCTGTATATTCTGGTTATCAGTCCCTTGTCTGATGCATAGCTAGCACATATTTTCTCCTACACTGTAGGTGGTCTCTTCAGTTTAGAGACCATTTCTTTTGTAGTGCAGAAGCTTTTTAATTTCATGTGGTCCTATTTGTCCTTTCTCTTAGTTGCTGGGCTACTAGAGTTCTACTGAGGAAGTCCTTGCCTATACCTATTGTTTACAGGGTATTCCCTGCTCTTTTGTGTACTAACGGCAAGGTTTCAGGTCTGATATTAAGGTCCTTAATCCACTTTGAGTTGATACTAGTACAGGGTGAAAGGTATGGATCTAGTTTCTGTTTTCTGCAGGTAGATAACCACTTTTCCAAGCAACATTTGTTGAAGAGGTTGCCTATTCTCTATTGTATGTTTTTGGCACCTTGTCAAAAATAAGGTGGGCGTAGCTGTGTGGATTCATATCTGGGTCCTCTAATTCTGTTCCACTGGTCTTCAGATCTGTTTTTGTGCTAGTACCATGTTATTTTTATTGCTATGGCTTTGTACTATAGTTTGAGGTTGGGTATTGTGATACCTTCAGCATTGCTCTTTTTGCTGAGTATTACCTTGGCTATTCATGATCTCTTGTGTTTCCAAATGAACTTTAGTTTAGGTTTTTCAATCTCTGAAGAATGTTATTGGGATTTTGATGGGAATCGCATTGAATATGTAGATTGCTTTTGGTAGTATAGCCATTTTTACTATGTTGATTCTGCCATTCCATAGCACAGGACATCTTTCCGCCTTCTGTAGTCTTCCTTAATCTCTTTCTTCAGAGGTTTGTGGTTCTCCTTGTAGAGGTCATTCATATCCTTTGTTAAGTTTACTCCTAGGTATTTGATTTTTTTTTTGAGGCTATTGTAAATGGAATTGTTTTCATATATTCCTTCTCAATTTGTTCATTGTTGGTGTATAGAAAAGCTAATGATTTTTGTAAGTTGATTTTGTATCCTGCCACATTGCTGAAGCTTTTTATGGTGTCTAGGAGTTTTTGGGTAGAGTTGTTTGGGTCTTTGAAGTATAAGATCTGCAAACAGGGATACTTTGACAGTTTCTTTACCTATTTGTATTCCTTTTATTTCTTCTTCTTGCCTTACTGCTCTGTGTAGGAATTCCAGGGCTATGTTGAATAGGAATGGGGAGAGTGGACATCCTTGTCTTGTTCCTGACTTTAGTTTTTCCCCATTAAGTATGATGTTGGCTATACGTTTGTCATATATAGCCTTTATAATGTTGAGGTACATTCCTTCTATTCCTAGTTTTCTTAGAGCTTGTATCATGAAGTGGTGTTGAATCTTATCAGAGGCTTTTTCTGCATGTATTGAGATGATCAAGTGGTTTTTGTTTTGCTTCTGTTAATGTGCTGTATTACATTTATAGATTTGTGTATGTTGAACCATCTCTGCATCCCTGGGATGAAGCCAACATGGTCATAGTGAATGTTCTTTCTGATATGTTGTTGGATTCGATTTGCCATTATTTTATTGAGGATTTTTGCACTGATGTTCATTAAGGAGATTGGCCTATAGGTCTCCTTTTTGGAGGTGTCTTTGTCTGGTTTTGGGATGAATGTAGCACTGGCTTCATAGCATGAGTTAGGCAGTGTTCCTTCCCTTTCTATTTTATGGAAATTTTAAGGAGTATTGGTATTAGTTCTTCTTTGAAGGCCTGCTAGAATTCAGCTGAGAATCTGTCAGATCCTGGACTTTTCTTTTTTGGGAGACTCTTTATTTGTTGCTTCAATTCCATTATGTGTTATAGATCTGTTTAGTTGATTAGTATCCTCTTGGTTCAGTTTTGGATGATCATAAGTATCTAGAAATTTGTCCATTTCTTCTAGATTTTCCAATTTATTGGAATATAGGTTCTCAAAGTAGTTTCTGATGATTCCCTGGATTTCCTTAGTGTTTGTTGTTATCTCTCCTTATTCATTTCTGATTTTACTAATTTGATTCTTTTCCCTCCTCATTTTAGTCAGATTTGCCAAGGGCTTGTCAATCTTGTCTATTTTTTTCAAAAAACCAGCTCTTTGTTTCATTGGTTCTTTGTATGGTTTTTTTGGTCTTTAGTTCACTAATTTTGACCCTTATTTATTATTATTTCCCTCTTTCTACTTGTTTTGGGTTTTCTTGTTCTTGTTTTTCTAGGAGTTTGAAATGTAACATCAGGTAATGTATTTGAGATTTTTCTGTATTTTTAATATATGCATTCTTGGCTATAAACTTTCCTCTTAGGACTGCCTTTTCTGTGTCCCATATGTTTTGGTGGGTGGTGTTTTCATTTTCATTAGCTTCCAGGAAACTTCTGATTTCCTTCCTTATTTCTTTTGTGACCCACTGATGAGGAATGTGTTATTCAGCCTCCAATTATTTGCTGTTGCTTTTGTTGTTGAGTTCTAATTTTAATGAATCAGATAGACTGCAGGTGGTTATTTCTGTTTTCTTATATTTGCTGAGGCTTGCTTTGTGCCTTAAGATATGATCTGTTTTGGAGAAAGTTCCATGGGCTGCTGAGAAGAATGTATATTGTGCCTTTATTGGATGAAGTATTCTGTAGACATTAGTTAGTTCCATTTGGTTTATGGTGTCATTTAGTTCTAGGATTTCTTTGTTGATTTTTTGTTTGGATGACCTATCTGTTGGTGATAGAGGAGTATTAAAGTCTCCCACTACCACTGTGTTGGAGTCTATATGTGCTTTTAAGTCCTTTAGTCTATGTTTGATGAAATTGGGTATACTGACATTGGGTGCATATATGTTGATAATTGTTATTTCCTTTTGATGTAGTGACCTTTTTATTAGTATGAAGTGCCCTTCTTTATCTCGTTTGACCAATGTAGGTTTGAAGTCTTCTTTGTCTGATATATGTATTGCTACTCCTGCCTGTTTTGGGGTGCCATTCGCTTGGTAAATCTTCCAGCCTTTCACCCTAAGCTAGTGTTTGTTTCTGGCAATAAGATGGGTCTCTTGTAAACAACAAATTGTTGGATATTCCTTTTTAATCCAGTTTGCCAAGCAATGTATTTTGATGGGGGAGTTGAGTCCATTGACATTCAGTGTTAATATTGATAGGTATGTGGTAATTCCTGCCATTTAGTTGTTTTTGTTGTTTAAGGGCTTGATTGTGTGCTGCTGAATCTATGCTACTCTCTGATTCCTTGTCTCTTCTCCTGTGGTTTGATACTACCCATCCTCCCATGGTTTTGTTTGGTTTCATCTTCTGTTTGCAGAATTCCTTGTAGAATCTTCTGTAGTGGTGGCTTAGTGGTCATGTATTGTTTTAGTTTCTCTTATTGTGGAAGATTTTTATTGCTTCATTAATTTTGAATGATATTTTTGCTGGGTAGAGTATCCTAGGGTTGAAGTTATTTTCAGTGCCTGAAATACCTCACTCCATGCCCTTCTTACTATTAAGGTTTTCATTGAGAAATCTGCTGTTATTTTGATGGGTTTACCATTATACATTATTTGTTTTTTCTCTCTTATAGCTTTCAATATTTTTTCTCTGTTCTCTGTGCTTGTTGTTTTAATGATAATATGCTGTGGGGAGGTTCTGTTTTGGTCAGGTCTGTTTGGTGTCCTGGAAGCTTCCTGTACCTGAATGGGCAAAACTTTCTCAAGATTTGGGAAATTTTCTGTTATTATTTTGTCAACTATATTATGTGTCCCTTTGGCTTGCACCTCTTCTTCTTCAATACCCATGATTCTCAGTTTTGGTGTTTTGATGGAGTCACTGAGTTCTTGCATATTCCTTTCACAGCTCTTGAGTTGTTTAACTAAGATTTCTTCTGTTTTTTTCTTTAATTTCTGTTTTATCTTTGAGCTCTGAGAGTCTGTCTTCTACTTGTAGTTTGCTGGAGTGGCCTTCCACTGTGTTTTTTGTTTGACTAGAGGGACTTTTTATTTCCAGGATTTCTGTTTAATTCTTTTTTCTGAGGTTTTCCATATCTTTGTTCAACTCTTCTTTTATGTTTTGTTTTGTCAACTTTAATTCATATATCTCCCTTTTTATAGTGTCCTTTGTTTCACTTTGTTGTTTGTTGAAGTCCCCTCTGAGTTCCTTTATTTGTTTGTGTCTTCTCATGTTCTTTATTTTTGGTGCCTTGAAATTTTTTGAGTGCATCTAGTACATTCTGGTTAGTCATGTCTGGTATCTTCTCCATGAATTTATTGGTGATATCTTCCACAATTTCTTCTTTGAGTGTTTTTATGTGGGTGTCACTGGGCTCCTTGGAGATGTTTATCATTGTTTTGTTGAGGTCAGGAACTGGGTATCCATTTAATTCATTTCCCTTTGAATCCTGTATTGAATTATTCTTTTGAGGAGAGTGGTTTCCATCCCTTCTTCTTCTTCCCATCATTCCACTTGGTGTTGTGCAACTGTTTTTGATAGGCTAGCTGATGGTTTTGATTGCCTGATTTCTTTCCCTGATTTAAATTTTGTGTTGTGACTGACTTGGTTGTTAGGTAGGTTCATGTGCTCTTTCTGCCCTGACCTGGAGGTGTAATATAGCAATAACAAACTCACAGCTTCAATGCCAGACCAGTTGTTTACATGTTACATAGAAAACCCTTTGATGATAATATCTATAAGCAGTGGGAGTTGGGGTGGGTGATGGTTATTAAGTTAGTTATAGATTTTGATGAATTGGTAAAGGTGGTACTAAAGGTAGGGGTGGGAAAAGGGGTGGGTGGGTGGGGGAAAAGCTATAGGGGCTGCTGAGTTTTGTGGCCTTTGTGTTTTGGGGTGTATTTCTGTTGTAGTGGAGGGTGCTTGTGTCAGGGATTGCAGGGGCTTGGGTTGTGTACAGTTGGTTCAGTAGGCTAGCGAGTGGGTGGTGAGTGTGTAGGAGGGAGGGATAGTGTGATGACAGGTTAGAGAGGATTGGAGGGGGAGGTGAAGATGGGGGAAAGAGTAGATTAAGAAGGGATAGAAGGAGCAGTTGGGAGGGAGAACCATGGATTGTAGCACAGGAGAGGGAGGGAAAGTGAAGAAGGTAAGAATAGGGATAAGAGAATAGTGATGGTGAAGTTAATAATACAGGAATAATAAAAATAAAAATTAAAAAAAATAAACACAATAAAAAACACCAAGTTGAAGAACCACAGAAAGTTCAATCTTTTGGTAAAAGTTCTGGAGTTTTTCCTTAAGTGTCCAATCCTGTTATTGGCATATAAGCAGAAGCTCTGACGTGGTCTCAGCAGGTTACTGGCTTGTGAGTAGTCTTTTGTTCCTTCTGTCCACAAGATTTGTTGGAATTGTGAGCCGAGGTAAGACTGCCAGCTCATGTAGGGTGGTCAGAGCTGTTTTCACCAGACAGTAGCTGGGTTGTCCTTCAGCTGCAGCTCTGTTTGGTCATCTTCTCCTCCAGCGAGGTGGGGCAATTCAGTTTTGAATGCTGCCCTCTGTCCCAGAGATGAGCTCTGGGATCCACCACCTGCCCTGCTTTGGGAGGTTGGCCTGTCTCTCCCCCACTTAGCCTTTTTGATTTTCCCAATCTTTGCTGGGTGTCAGTGAGTCCTCAGGGAGGTTGGCTTGTTGCCCTGCTCCCGCTCTTACCCACATTAGATCACTGGTTGTTCAGCTCTGAGAGTTCACCTCCTTGCCCCCACCCCCATTCTCTGGGGCAGATTCAGCATTCCACCTCCACCTCCACTGTTGGTATTAGATTACAATTTGCTGTTTATGTTTTTCAGTTTTGCTGGGGAGCGGGGGCGAGGTTCAGTCTGCCCAGGTGCTGCACTGAATTATTTTCCTGGGGTGGGGGAGTGCATAGGAGAATTGTGTGTGGTGCAGGATGCTCACTTATTCTTCTGCAGTTTTACGCAAGCAACTTTGGAGCCGGCTGGTGGGGAGAAATGGTCCACTTTTTTCAGTGTGGCACAGTGTAGGGAGGCTTTCCATGATGGGTTAGGGATCAAGGAAGTTGCAGAGTTTGATTCTGATTGATGCTGTGTCTTCTGCTTATTGGGAGAAGGAAAAAAAAAATAAGAGAGAGAGAAACAGCTGGGGGCTTTTTTCCCAGAGCTGGAGGCTGGACCCACCTTGCTGGCTGTGTAGTGTGGGATTTTGCAGCTATTAGGTGCAATTAAAAGCTGATTTAAGGGTCAGACTTTGAATTTTATCTGCACCTAAAGTGATGGCAGTTATTATTTTGGCCAGGAGCCATCAGAATTACCCAAGTGTAGCTCCAACATCTCAATGAGGTTTCTGGGGTCATGGAGCTTTTGATTTCTGATTCCCTAGCCTGGCTGTCATTTTTGATCTCCTCAAATAGACAACTTTATAGTAATTTTGGACACCTCAACATACCATTTTCAGTAATGGATAGAGCCACTCAAAAAAAAAAAAAACGTAAGGAAAGAGACTTAACACAATATATAAACTAGATCTAACAGATGTATGCAGAACACTATCCAACAAGAGTACATATTAGTAGATATGCATGGGGCATTGTCTATAATAGACCATATATGTTAAGCCACAAGACAAATTTCAACCCTGGTTAAATCTCCAGAAAGACAAATAAAAATCTAACTAGAAAGTCTAACTAGAAAATGAAGAGCAAACTAAACTCAAAGCTACCAAAAGGAAGAAGATAGTAAAGATTTGAGCAGGAAAAAAAAGATTTGAACAGAGATAGAAAACAATAAGACACAAATTAGTTGAAAGTAAAAGGCTGGAAAAAGATATTCCATGCAAAAAGAGCTACAGTAGCTATACTACTCTCAGACAAAAAAAAAGACTAAATTAAAAAGTACAATAGACAGAAGTACAACAGAGAAAATAATTCAAACCAAAAGTTGTTTCTTTAAAAAGGTCAACAAGATAGGTAAAAGTTGAGAGAGGAAGAAGGAGAAGGATGTATAACTTGCCATAGGCCAAAGAGATGGGGACAATTGGCTATGGACTAACACCTCTCAAAATGTGAGCCAAAATAAACCATTTGTGTTTGTAAGTTTATCATCTCAGATATTTTGTCACCATGACAGAAAACTGACTAATACAACATGTAAAGAGTTTAAGTTGGTAATAAAAGGAAGAAGAAAAATCTCAGACCAAATGGCTTCATTGATGAATTTTACGAACACCAGTCCTCCCCAGAATTGGAGAACACTTCCTAACTCATTCTATGAGGTCAGAGTTACCCTGATAACCAAAGCGAGACCAAGATATGACAAGAAAAGAAAATTACAGACTAATATTTCTTACGAGTTAGATGCAAAAATACTCAATAAAATATTAGCAAATACAACGCAAAAGTATATTAAAAGGATGACCATGTGAGTTTTATTCCAGGAAAACCAGTGGTGTTCAACACAAAATTCATCAGTATGATGCATCATTTTAATGGAATGAAAGGAAAAAAAAACCCCACATGTTCATCTTGATGCAGGGAAGGCATCTAACAAAATCTAACAACCTTTCAGGATAGAAACTCTAAGAACACTAGAAATAGAGGGAATATTCTTCAACATAATAAAAGGTATTTATGAAAAGTCCCAGCAAACAACGTCACTGTGAGAAACTGAAAGCTTTCCCCCTAAGACAGTCAGGATGCTCACTTTCATCACTGCTATTCAGCATTGTACTAAGAGTTCTAACTAAAACTATTAGCTAAGGAAAAGAAATAAAAGGCATGCAAATGGAAAGGAAAAGGCAGAATGATCTTTCTTCATGGATGACATGATTCTATGCATAGAAAATTGTTTAGACTACAAAAAAGCTGCTAGAGCTAATGAATTCAGCAAAATTATAGGGTACAAGATCACCACACAGAAATCAATTGTGATTCTATATAACAGCAATGAATAGTCCAAAATGAAGATTAAGTAAGCAATTTTATTTATTATAGCATCTAAAAGAATTGACTACTTAGGAACAAATGTAACCAACAAAGTAAAAGACTTTTCCTCTAAAAAAGTACATAACATAGATGAAAGAAGTTAAAGGTCTAAATAAATGGAGAGACACTGTCTTAATGGATGGGACAGCTCATTATGAAGATGTCTGTACTACCCAAAGCAGTCTCCAGATTCAGTGTAGTTCCTATAAAAGATTTAGTAGCCTGTTTTGCAGAAATAAAAAAGTCAGTACTCAGCTTCACATGGAATTTACAAAGGATCCTAAGTGGCTAAAACTATCTTGAAAAGTAAGGATAAAGTTGTAGTGCTCATGATTCCTAACCTTGGTACTTACTACAAGCTAGAATTTAAAACAGTATGGTAATGGTATATAAACAGATAACATAGAATAATGGAATAGAAAAGTGAGCCCAGAATAACTATGTATCCACATCTGTATCTGTCTATGCCTCTTATGTATCTATGCATGTATGCATCTGGGAGTATGTCTGTCTATCTATCCTCTCTTAAGTATGCACATACATGAATGAATATATACAATTGATTTTTGACAAGAGTGGCAAGATTCTTCAATAGGGGAAAAGACAAGTCTTTCAATAAATGGTTCTGGGAAAAGTGGATATCCACATGTAAAAGAATGAAGTTAGACCTTTATCTTATACCCCATAAAAATTGATTTGAAAAGTATTGAAGATCTAAACAAGCTAAAATTACAAAAATCTAGAAAAAAATTGGAAAAATCATCACAGTGCTGGATTTGTCAACAACTTTGTGGATATGACACCAAAAGCACAGGCAATAAAAGAAAAAGATAGATTGGACTTCATCAAAATTACAAACTGTTCTACATCAAAGGACACTTTTAAGAAAGCAAAAAAGCTGGTCTCTGATGGCTCACACCTGTAATCCTAGCTACTCAGGAGGCAGAGATGGGTTGTGGGGGGTGGGAGGATCAGTTTAATGCTAACCTGGGTAAAGTGTTTATGAGGCCCCACCTCAACCAATAGCTGGGCACGGTGGTTCACACCTATTATCCCAGCTACTGTGGGAACCATAAATAAAAGGATCAGTACCTAGTCCCAGGCAAAAAGCAAGAGCCTATCACAAAAGTAACCAGAAACAAAAACAGCTGGAAGTGTGGCTCAAGCATTAGAGCTTCTACCTAGGAAGTGTGAAGCCCTGAGTTCAAACCGAAGTATGAAGGAAGGCAGAAGGAAGGGAGCAAGAAAGGAATATGTGCTACAGGATAGGAGGGAATATTTGCAAGTCATTTTTCTGACAAGGGATTAATGTCCAGAATATATAAAGATCTCTAACAACAATGGGCAAATGTAGCCATTTTCCCCAAAATGATATATGTAAATAGCCATGAAAAGATGGATGCTCCACAGAATCATTAAGGGCAGATACGATTTTGTTGTTTTAAATTGGATTATCTTACTAACCATTGTTTTTATATGAGCAGCTGTTAGTGGATTATCTGAAATTTTAATAATTTACAACATGATTTTAAAATAATTTCTATTTTCTAACCTGGCCAATTGGTACATTATGGTTCTGAGTATCTGTAAAGGTAGTTTTATGACTTTTTGCCTTCTGCTGAATTCTTAGAATTCATGCAAATATGTTAAAATATTTCCTATCCATGATGCTATTGCTAAGCATAGCTTTAATGAGCATGAGAATAATCATGTGCACTGACTGCTTCCCTGACTGAACTGAGTAGCATACTCATTCAGAGAATGGATTCTGGAGCCAGACTACCTGGGTTTGAGTCCTGGCTCCACCTCTTACTAGGTTTATAATGTAGAGAAAGTTATTTAATATTTCTGTGCCTTAGTTTCCTCATCTCATAAAATTTTTGTGAAGATTGAAACTAATTAAAATATGCAAAGTGCTTAAAATAGTATTTAGAAAGTACAAAGAGTGATTATATTCATAAATCGACAGTTGGCAACTATAATTTAAAAAGTTTTCTTGTAATAAAACACACATAACATAAAACTTACTCCTAACCAGTTTTTACTGTACAGCTGTGTGTTAATGCATCCATTCATAATGCAGCAACCACTCCACTATCCATCTCCATAGCCCATCGTCTTATAAAGCTAAAACTTTGTGCCCACTAAGCGATAACTTCTATTTCACCCTCCCACAGCACTGCCAACCACTGTGACTCTGTCTACTTGAAGTATCTCAGACTGTTAGGTATACCTAACTTTTCTCTTCATGACTGGTTTTTTTCCCTTATTATGTCTTCAGAATTCACCCAATCTAAAGGCTATGTCAGAATTTACTTCCACTTAATGACTGGAGAAGACCAGGCCAATAGCTTACACCTATAATCCCGCTTCAGGAGGCAGAGATTGGGAGGCTCACAGTTAGGATAAGACCCACCTCAATCAATAAGCTAGGTTTGGTGGTGCACAGCTGTGAACTCAGCTGTATGGGAGGCCATAGGTAGGAGGATTGTAACTAAAGCAGAAAAGGACTGGCTTGTGGCTCAAATGGTAGAGTACCTGCCTAAAAAGTACAAGGCCCTGAGTTCAAATCCCAGCACCACACAAAAAAAGACAATAATAGTCCATTTATGTGTACATTATATTTTGCTTTCCCACTTATTTGTTGCTTACATGATTTAGCTTTTGTGAATGAAGCTGCTGTGAATATGTGTGTACAATTATCTCTTCAGGACTCTGCATTTCAGTTCTTTTGGGTGTATACCCAGAAGTGGAATTGCTGGGTCAAGCACAACATAGTATATCGTAGATTATAAGTGTTCTCATTAGGTCTTAAGTGTGAGTTGAGTGAGCAGGATAGAGGAAGGAGGGGACAGTAGTAGCATAGCTTCTGAAACTGAAATAGAAATGAGTAGGAAAGTGCTACTCGTTGTGCATATCTTATATTTCACATAATCTTTAAAGAATATATTTAATAGAATAAAATAAAGTCCTGTTTTGGCTGACTGAGGATTTATTTTGCTTTTGTCTTCTTTCTCTGGTCTTTTTTTCTTTCTCCTTTTTCCTTCTCCCTCCTCCCCCCTTTTCCTCATTCTACTCTTCATTCTCTTCATATGTGGGCTTTTGACAAGACTTTAGTAATAGTAATGATTATATTTTTGTACAAATATTTTTGTATTTTTTTCAAGAGCATTGTTTCAGAGGAAGAGAAAATGAACAAACTATACAATAATAATCCACCAGTGTCTCATCTTTGTGTCAGAACACCAAAGCAGGTAGCTTTCAAGTTTTATTTTAGAAAGCAAGATTTAAAAGTCATAGTTTCTTTTTTAAAATATTAAAATATGATTATTTTATTTTGAATTTAGACTCCTTCATCTCTAACAACTCCTGGATCTACGATGAAGTTTGGAGCTGTGAGAAAAATGCAAGAGGACCGTTGGGCTATAATTGCTAAAGTAGATAGGAAAAGAAAACTAAAGGAAGCAGAAAAATTATTTGTTTAATTTCAGAAAAATCAATGTACTAATGAAGCCTAATACCATTAAATTTCTAGTTCATTTTTAACTCTTTTTCCACAGAGCCAAAATTTACTTGGAAATGGGGACTTTAAAAGTATTTACAACAATAATTTATTTCCTTATGTTAGAATTTTTTGGCCTAAATGTGAAATAACTACATATTATCTGAAAATTTATTATATTTAGATAATTAGATGATTATATTTTGTTGCCTTGTATTTAATACTATGTTTTCAAATCTTTGAATTTAGTCTTTGAATGCTAAAAATGCATTATTGAGATTTATTCTTAATGTACTATTAAAATATTTTGGGCGCAAATTAATGGTTCTTGTTGATTCTGTAAGAACATCATTATAATATTATAATATTGTTGATTTAAAAAAAAATCCTGAGTTTGTATTAGTGGACTTTTAGACTTCCCAAGCAGTTTTGGTTGCTCTACTTGTAAAATTGTTAGTTTTTTGAAGAGGGGGTCAGGAAGAAAGGCTTCCCAAAATACTTAGTATGACTTCCCAAAATACTTAGTGTCTGCTAAGTGTCAAGCACAGTCCTAGATACTGGGAATACAGCAGTGAACAAAAAAGAAAAATAAACCCTCTATTTTCCTGAAGTTTAGTGAGGAAAATATATAATAAATAAGTCAAACATATGGTATATTAATTTATAATAATTATTAAGGAGGAAAACAAAATGGAAGAATATTAGGGAATATAAAGGGGGTTGAATTTTTGGTACTGTAGCCATCACTTACATGATATAGAGTGACGATCTGATGAAAATAGCAAGTGGTCCAGAGGCTGTGTAGGGGAAGAACATTCCTGAAAGAAAGAATAGGAAGTGTAAAGGCAGAGAGGTAGGAGTGTGTCTACCGAATCCAGAAGCAGCAGCGAGGCCTGTGTGACTGGAGGATAGTGAACAACAAAGGAAAGTAGAAGAAGAAGACCTGATAGTTAATGGGATGGGGAGTTTTGGGCAGTCAGATTATGGAGAGCTTGAAGGCTGCTATCAGAATTTTGGCTTTTACTCTGAATAAGATGTGAAGTTATTAGATGGTTTTGAGCAAAGAGGAGCCATGATCTCACTTACGGGTATTTGTTTACTTTTTTGAGACATGGTCTTACTATGTAGTCCAGGCTGACCTTGAATTTGCAATCCTGCCTCAGCCTGCAAAGTGCTGGGATTACAGGCATGTCACCATGGCTGTGACTTAGTTTTTCTTTTTTTAAGTATCTTTTTTAATTGAAAAGATAACAAACTGTCTATTTACATTTCTCCCAAAAAGTTACAAACCAGGTAGTAACTGAGTCTCTAGACAACATATTCAAAGTTGAGAAGAGTTTTTTTAAAGTCCTCAGGTCCAGTTAAGAGAGCCCTACTAATTAGTACCAGTAGTACCTGTTTGACTCCAGGAGTCTGGAAGAATCCAAATGCCCCCACTCAGAACATTAACTTCAAGTAGGCCTTTTCCAGTTAGTTTCCAACTCATGAATAAAGATAATAAAACTTTTTGCAAGTTGTTTTATTTACAACTTTTAAAAGCTTAATTAGAGTTAACTGAACAATGAACTGAGCAGAAATTGCTTGACAGAAAGAGGGAAAGCCCAAAATGGTGGTTTCTACAGAGAACCCATAGTTCAATTTAAAAAAAAAACTGAAAAAAAAAGCTTTTATTCATACTAGCAGAAACTCAGCTATAGGTTTGGAATCTGTACTCAGACTGCACATGCAATGAGGGACAATCTTATGCTAATACAATTGATGTGCTGCTTGTCTGTCTAATATTAATTATAAACAGAGAAGTGCAACTAGTATTTGGAACAATGAACAATCCTTACAGTGTTACAGTGTTGGGCACAATATTTCACTTCTCTTCACATCACTGGTTCTCTTTGCATACCTGGGCTTCCTCCTCTTCAGTAAAGTCATTTTTGATATTGAAGGTTTTGCAAATCTCAGAGTCTTCCCTTTAATCATATTGGCAACAGTCTTGCATGTAACATCAAGCAAACCTTTGATGTCTAAGTAGTTTGCAGCCAGAATAAGTTCAAAAAGTATTTCTTGGTCAATTTTCAGGAATTCTTGGTCCCAAACAGGTTTAACATCTGTTCACTTTTCTTTGTTCTCATCATCTTCAGGAGGAGGAGGGTTGTCCTTATGGTGGGTGCACCATTGAGTGACCTTTTTTTCAATATTGCTGCATTAACATTTGGCAGAGCAACTGGGTCATCATGTCCTTCATCATCCTCTCCCAAATCTTCCAACATAGTCTTGATGGTCACAATTTCTACATCAACTTCAAATATCCATCAGGACTCTGCAACTTAATTGAAGGCATGGTGTTTGGTCTTAAGGAGATGCTGGGCTGGAGGCTGACAGAAGCAGCACAGAGTCCATGTCAAGGAAAAGAAATAAGGCAAGAACAAGGCCACTACCAATTTTTTTGGGTGACACTGGGGTTTGAACTTGACCTCATATTTGCTAGGCAGGCACTCTACCACTTGAGCCACTCCACCAGCCCTGAGTTTTAGCAGGATCTTCCTGGCTGCTAAAATAGGGAAGACAGGTTATTTTGTTGATGAAAATGAGAGATGGTAGTGGGTTGAACAAGGGTGTGAGAGCAGCAAGGGAGCATAAAGTGTCAACTTTTGGATCTGCATTATTTTGAAGATGAGAAGTGATAGGAGAGAAAGTATTTTGAAAATTAGAGGTGATAGGACCAAGAATAACTTCAGTATTTTTGGCCAGAGCAATGGAGTTTTATACGTCTTGGGTTTAAAATGCACATTAAGCATCTAAATAGAGATGGTAAGTAGGATGAGAGATAGGTCCAGGCTACTCATAGAAATTTGAGAGCCAACTGCATATTTAAAGCTATTAAACTGGATAAGAACATGTGCAGTCATTAACTAGAATGGTAGCAGGAAAACTAGAATCATGGTGTCCTGGAAGTTAAGACCGTATTTCGAAGAGGAGGAGGGGTGATAAATTGTATGAAATGCGGTTCAGAGGTAAAGTAAATAATGTATTATTAATGTGGAGCATATTGGTAGTCACAACAGTTTTAGTGAGGCTGAACTTTATTGGAGAAATTTAAGGAGAGAATGGGGGAGAGGAAGTAGAATATTAGTAAGTATTCTTATTTAGTGAGTGTAGAAACTCCAAAAGTTACATGTTAAAGGAAGAAAGTAAATGGGGCAGTTTCTGTAGAGGGAAGTGGTTTAACATTTTTTAAGAAAGATATAATAATAGCATATTTAAATAACTAGGAGGAAAGATTCAGGATAGGAGAGAGATGATGCAGGAGAGAAGGAGAATTTTTTGTAGACTGTCTTGCAGTAGGCAAGAAGGGTGAATTTAGTGAATAAATGTGAACATGTTGGGCCTTTGGTAGAATGGACATTTCTACCATAGTAACAGTGAAAAGGAAGTACATATGACACAAAATGATGGTCAGTGGATGTGGATTTGTCCAATTTTTGGTTTTGTGTCTTTGGTTTTCTCACTGAGGTATGAATTAAGATCATTTGCTGAAAGTGAGTGTGAGGAAAAAAGTGCTGGAGGTTGTGGACTCAAAGGAAGATGAAAAACAACTAACAAATAGATAAATAGTTTTAGAATGGTTTGCAAATAATAATTATGATGTAATTAGAATTGTAACCCCTTTATGGTGGAAATTCCTTTTGTAGGAATGGCTAGCCAAGAAAAAATAAGAAAGTGTTGTACCCTTATAGAAGTTATGTTCTTTCTTTAATTTGTGTGACTATTTTGACTATGGTGTTGGGTTTTCTAGCTTCTTAATTGAAAACTTTATGTTAGTCTCCTGAGCAAGCATTTTTAGAGGCTTATTAGCCTTGAAGGTGTGATATTTTCAAATATCTTAAAGTAAAATAAGACTAGTGTATTATTTAACAGCTGCTCTTGCTAGTTGTTCATATACTTCCCACTTTTCTAAAGTCTAACATAAATATTCTTATTTAGTGAATATCATTCCTCCAGGTAGTGATTCAATAACTCGGCTCTTTTCAACTTTTTGTTCTGCAGGTTCAACACTTGACTTCCAAGATTACTGTTAAAAAGGGAACATCCTTGTGGGAAGTTTGTAATGACTCAGATGTGAAAGAGATGTTTATCACTTCCACCCACATTTTACTCTCCAGAACCTGGTCAGAATGGCCACACTTAACTTAAAAGAAGACGGTAACTCATATTCTTGCTGTCTCTCAGGAGATCATAAAAATAGGTACACAACTTCCCAGTCTGCTACAATTAGTTCCTTAATTTTCAAATATTTTTCATCATTGCTTGTATGATTTCATTTAAAACAAGATGAGTTAGTTAAAGCATGTAAGGTTTGAAAGATTGCTTCCCCTTGCTGTTCCTTGAACATGGCTTGTCATGCTTCTGTTTTGAAACTTTCCCACTACTTCCAGCACTTTTTATTCCCCTTACACAACTCCTTTTCTTCTCATGGTATATGATATCTTCTAACATACTGTATACTTTATTCGGTATGCTTATTAGTTTTCTCTCCTCACTAGAATGTGAATTTCACAAGTAGAGGGAATTTTGTCTGCTTTGTTTATTGGTGTATTCCAAGTGTCTAGAACAGTGCCTAGCCATGGTAGGTACTCAATGTTTGTTGAGTTGAGTAAAATAAAATATTAATACATATGTAATAAATACATGTACCAAATTTGTGATTCATACAGTTAATAAAATTTCAGAACTAAAATGTCAAGTACATGATTTAGAAGATCAAATATTACAAATTAGAAAATCAAGGAAAAATTTAACTAGATATTATTGTAGTATTGACTCTTCTGGAAAGTTAACTTTTTTTTGGCTATACTGGGGGTTGAATTCAGGAACTTGTGCTTCCTAGGCAGACTATGCCTCCAGCTCTTTTTGCTTTGGTTATTTTTTGAAATAGGGTCTCACTTTATGCCCAAGCCGGCCTGGACTGTGGTCTTCACATTTGTGCTTCCCCATGTAGGTGGGATGGCAGGTGCATGCCACCACACCCTATTGGTTGAAATCGGGTCTTGCAAACTTTTGGCTAGGCTGACCTCAAATCACAATTTTCCTGATGTCTGCCTCCTGAGTAGCTAAGATTGCAGGCATGAGCTATCTTGCCTGACCGAGAATTTAGTTTTGGCAATCAAGTCCAGAATAGGGTTCAAAATTAATGCTATTTTTAAAAATAACTCTTTAAAAAGCCCCAGTATTAATGAACAATTAGAAAATTTATAATTTGATTATCATGAAATTACACAATCATCAATTAATGCCTTTTGAGAAATTGAGTGCATTTTAGAGATTATTATAGGAAGAAACTTTTTGTGATAGCCATAGGATTGACATCTGATTGATGATTTCAGGATAAACTGGGCATAAGGGACGCAGACTCTTCTCTGCCTCTTTTGAGTGTAGAGCTTCTTGCAGTGGCTAGGTGATCTGTTCCATGGTGTGTGTATGTGTTTGGCTGTGCTGAATTTTGGACTCATGGTTTCTCACTTGTTAGGCAGGTGCTCTACTGCTTGATCCACGCCTTCAGCCCTTTTTTACTGTGATTATTTTTGAGGTGGGTTCTTGCTTTTTGCCTACACTGGTCTGGACCATGATCCTTCTCTTTATACTTCCCTCAATAGCTGAGATGATGCGTGGGCACTAGTGCACTCAGCTTTTTCTGTTGAAGTGGAGGTCTCATGGGGTCTTGAGAATTTTTTTTTTTTTTTTTTGCCCAGGCTGGCCTGGAATTGCAAGCTGCTCAATTTCAGCTGTTGGTTAAAATGAGGTCTCCCAAACTTTTTGCCTGGGCTGGCCTTGAAACATGATCCTCCAGATCTCTGCTTCCTGAGGAGCTAGGTTTACAGGTATGAGACACCAGCTTCATGGCAGGTAGAAGGGTGGTTCTGTTGTGAGGGGATATGTTTGATTCAGGAGAATATTAGCAAATCCAAGTATTTTGATAAACAGGTTGAGTACTTTGACAGGAAATGATTTGGCTTTATGGGAACTAAATAATACATTAATATTGAACTTCTGATGTGGCTTTGTTGGTAGTCTCTGTACAATAGCCACATAGGAATTTTTACTTGGTGGGTCATTGTAGCTTATGGTATCCTTATTTTTATACAAGTTAAGTTTTTATAGATACAGCTTGCTGGTTCTTGGTCTTCAGTAGTTAATGTGTAAGCTTTGTCTGAAGCAAAAATGAATATCTTCATTTTTCCATATGCCATAGACTTCAGGAGAGGCATGGGCTGAGGGGCCCAGCCACATACTTAGGAAGAGTACCGAGTACCATTAGGAAAACCAAGCTGTAGTTGCTTCACATAGGATAGTGTGTGTTATGTGGCAAAGCTTGAACTTTTTTGGTATAGAAAATGGAACAGAGTTTAAGCAAAGAAAATCAGACTTTATTGTTTAAAATGTGGTATTTTAAAATTTAAGATTTACAAAGGTTATAAAATATAAGACTCTTAATTCTATCATCCATCCTCCCAGCTGAGAAAAAGACTTGTTTTCAGAAGATCACTAAGAGTAACTGGAACAGGATAAGGCTATTGAAATGGTCCAGCAAAAATGGAAAAATTTCTTTAATTGAAAGTTTCAGACTTTTGGATTAGATCTAATACCTGTCTTAAGGAAAATATTATAACTTTATTACTCTAGCTCTTAATAAAATATCTCCTACTTAATGTAAATGTAAATTAATGATGTCAAAGAGCAGGCTGCTTTGGTTTATATAAAGGTTAAAGATACATTAATTCATAGTCAGGCAACCTGAATTCAGTATAATTAATAGTCCACAGGCTGCGGTGGTACACTAAGAACTTGAATCAGTAACAGGCCAGCTGTAGTTTACAGATAGAAAATGGTAAGCAAGAGAAAGGCAAGACCTGACAGTACTTTACTTACCAAATTACAGAGTTTAGAGCTGAAGAGAATGCAAAAGATCACTTCATTTCAACAAATCATTAATTAAGCTGTAAAAAAGCAATTAGAGTTAAATGATAGCTGTAAAAATGACCCTGAATCTGTTTGCATATATAAAATTTACACTAGTTCATAAATATGACCATATAATAAACCATTATGTAAATAAACTTTGAAAATATACTCTTCAACAAAAATATATTCTATAAAAATTTTATAAAGCTGCTAACAATGTAATAGAAACTGTAGTACAAATTGTTTAATTGTTCCATTAATTTTTTTTTTTTTTTACAGTACTGGGGTTTAAACTTAGGGTTCAAATGCTTGAGTCATGCCCTCAGCCCTTTTTTGGTTTGATTAGTCATTCTGAGGTCTAGCCTCAGACTGTGATCCTTCCAAATATGCTTCCCACATAACTGGAACCACAGGTGTGTGCCACCAGGCCTGACTTCTTTGTTGAAATGGGGTCTTACTAACTTTTTGTTCATGCTGGCCTTGAACTCTGATCCTCCCAACCTCTGCCTGCTGAGTAGCTGATATTACAGGTGCTATACCACACCCAGCCTCCAGTTTATTTTTAATTTAAAAACGCCATTGCTATTATTTGCTTGATATGGCTGTCTAAATAGTTAAAAGAAGTCTCAATCTGAAGTATGATTTGTCAAATGAAAATTCATCAGTTTTTCATAAAATCAATGGTCTTTAAATGATCTATCTTAAAAAGTGAAAAATTTGTTTTCACTAAAAAATAGCTTGTAGTGCTGAGTTCTCTTGTCCTTTGTTAAATTAACAACTATTACATTAAAAGTTTTCCAGCCTTTATAATAGCATCTGAGATTCTTATATATTATTTATTAAATAAAAACAAATATAGTTTATTGGATTTTATTTAATTGGGTCAACACTATTCAGTCCATAGTATGGGTGATGTATCAGTTAACACTATGAGGTAGGTTTGACTGCCTGAGTTTGCAATCCTAGCTGTTTGTTTAAGTTTTGAATAACCTTGATGTGGATCGTCTTTCTCATCTCTAAAGGGGGATGATTATAACAAGAGGAAATGAGATAGTATACATTTTGAAAGGTGCCTAGCACAAAGCAAGTGTTAGTATAAGCTTTTATTTTTAAAATTAATAAAATACGTGTTTTGAATGACCACAAAAAGTGGGCCTTCCGTGGGTTTTAATGAATTTGATTCACTATACCAGGTTAGAATTCAGGGACAGTAAAAAAGGACTGGCACTCTAGCAGTCCCCTAGCTCCAGATTTGTCCTATGGGGTTCTCTATCTTCAGAAACTGCCTTCCCATTCTGGAAATACCTGAAACATCGTCAGGCTGATGACTCTTCTCCTTTTCCCAAGTTCTTTAATAACTCTAACAACTACTATAACTTGGAGGATGCCATTCCTACAAATGAGCACATGAAGGTTACACAAAGCAGCTCTGGCCAGTGATAAGTGACCAACAGTATGCGAAGGGCCAAGTTAGTCATGAAGCTGTGAACTACTAGTGCAACTCCACTGATGGAGTGCTCTCTGGTTTAGAAGATTCAAGGAATGGTGTCTGTGCATGTGAGCCACAGCAGATTTTCTGGCAGGCCAGAGAGGTAGGTGGACCAGCAGGTAGATGGGTAGGTTTGCCTGCAGTACCAGTGTTTGCCTTTCAGGATCCAGGAAGGGGTTATGAGTGGTCCTTCAAATACACTATGGCAGGGGAAGTCAATAATGAGATATTACCATTTTTTTTGTGGTACTGGAGTTTGAATTCAGGGCCTCACACTTACTAGGCAGACCCTCTACCACTTGAACCACATCCGCAACACATATTTTTACTTTAGTCATTTTTTGAATAGGGTCTTATGTTTTTGCCTCTGGTGGCCGGGACCATGCTCTTCCTATTTATGCCTCCCATGTATCTGGGATGACAGGTGTGCACCACACCCAGCTTATTGCTTGAGATAAGATGTTGCTAACTTTTTGCCTGAGCTGGTCTCAGTATGTATTCCTCCTTATCTCTGCCTTCTGAGAAGCTGGGATTACAACTGTGAGTCACTGTGAAATTATGGTTTTTTTAAATGGAGACGTACTATGTTGTCCAGACTGGCTTCAAACTCCTGAGATCATGCAATCCTTCTGCCTCAGCCTCCTGAGTAACTGGATGACAAGCATGAATCATTTCATCTAGCTAAGTGGTGGGATTTTTGTCTAATGAATTTATGTCTTGCAACCATGATGGTCATTTATTATTTTAGTATATTTTTGTAGATTTCTTAGAATTTTCTGTGTAGATAATCATGTCAACTCTGGATAGAAACATGTTTACTCCCTCCTCTTCAATATGTATGTTTTTATCACCTTACTTTACAGGCTAGTCACTCCAGTACAATGTTGTATATAAGTGATAAGAGTGGGCATCCTTCCTTTTTCCCAATTATTTCACCTTTGAGTATGATATTAGATATTCTTTTTCAAGTTGGGGGATTTATTTTTAATAGTAGCTTGCAAAAACTTTTATCATGAATGAATATTGAGCTTTGCCATTTTTTTCTGCATATTTTGAAATGGTCTCATGGTATTTCTTTCTTGGTCAATTAATACGATGAATCACATTGATTGGTTTTTGAACCTTAAGCCAATGTTATATTGCTACGATAAATCTCACTTAGTCATGTATATTATCCTTTGTATATATTACTAAATTTGATTTGCTAAATTGTTCATGAATAATTTTTGCATCAGTTTCCCTTCATTTGGAGTTTGAACTCAGGGACTTGCACTTGAGTGCTTTACCACTTGAAGCAGGCCCCCAGCCCTTTTTGCTTTCATTTAGTTTTAAGGTAGGGTCTTATGGTTTTTCCCAGGGATTGTCCCAGACCATAGTCCTCCTACCTCTGCTTCCCACATAATTGGGATTAGAGGTCAGTATCACCATGCTGAGCCCAAGAACACTGCATCAACATTCTTGAGAGATAATTGCTTTTTCCATGTAATATTTTCATCTGGTTTTTCTATTAAGGCGATGCTGTTTTATAACATGTATTGAGAAGTGTTTTCTAACTCAATTTTTGGAGGTTATATCAAATTTACATTTTTTTCTTTAATGTTTAATAAAACTCATTAGTAAAACCATCTGGGGAATCATCATGGGCTTTTCCTTGAAGCTATATATTTAAATATGAAATTAATTCATGTAATGAATATGTGGCTATTTAGAGTTCCTCATTCTTCTCAAACCAGTTTTAATCATTGGTGTCTTTCTTCTTAGTGACTGAATGTATTGGGAATAAAGGTGTTCATAATATTGTTTTACTATCATTTTAGTCTATTGGATCTGTAGTGCTAGCTCTTTTCATTCCTAATTTTGGTGATTTAGTCTTTTTCTCTTGACTACTGTGTTCAGAGATTTATGGATTTTATTGGTCTTTCCTAGAACAACTTTTAGGTTTTACAGATTTTTCTGTTATTTTTAACTTTTTTTTTTCTGTTCTTACCTTTATTTTTTCTTGATTTTAGTTTATTTTTTATGATACAAACTTAAATGGCTGATTTTAGACCTTTCTTCTCCTCCTCTTGTTCCTCCTCCTTGTCATCCTTATCTGTCATCTTCCTCTTCTTCCTTCATCCACCTCTTTTTCCTCCTCTCTTTCTTTTCCTCCTCCTCCTTATTTTAACTGGGTACCCTGTATTTTTGTTGGCCAAGTCCAGCAACCTTATTCCTAAAGAACTAAAGGTCACTCTCTGTCTAGAAAGCAACCCGTGAGAAACTTGTTGGATATGTTCAAAGAAGGCTCTTCCATCTGATTTAAAGAGAAGAAATCATTCTACCAATGTTTGAGAGACCATTTTAGTTGCTTGATAATAGTTTACAAGGGAAGAGATCAGAGTCGCTGTGTAGGGTAAGAAAAAAAATTTTTTTTATCTTTCTTTAGGTTCTCAGCTCAGTCTCTGTAACTAAGCAGACTTAACAAACTACTTCTTTTCTAATACACATATCTAAAGCTAAATTTCTGTAAGCACTGCATGAGCTAAATTCTACAAATTTTGATATGTTGTGTTTTCATTTTTGCTCAATTTTAAATATTTCTAATTTTTCCATGTGATTTTTTTCTTTGAATCTTTGAATATTTAAAAGATAAATTTAAATTTCCAAATATGTAGAGGTTTTTAAATTTCCACTTTTGCTGTTTAATCCTGTTTTTGTCAGGACTCATGCAGAATACGATTTCATCCTTTTAAATTTTTTGAGGTTGGGCATGATAGTTCATACCTGTAATCCCATTTACCTCAGAGGCAGAAAATTGGGAGAGTCATAGTTCCAGTCCAGCCCAGGAAAAAGGTTAACAAGACTCCATCTCGATCAATAAGCTGAGTGTGGTGGCATATGCCTCCATCTATGCAAGGGGTCTTAGGTGGGAGAATCATGGTCTGAAGTCAATCCTGTGTAAAAACTGTAAGATCTTACCTAAAAAATAACTAATTAAAAAAAAAAGCTGTGGCTGTGGGTCAAGTATAGAGAATCTACCTAGTAAGCCTAAGGCCCTGAGTTCAAACCCCAATACCACCAAGAAATATTTCTGAGACTTGTTTTATGGCCTAGAATGTAGTCTGTTTTGGTGAATGTCCCAAATGAACTCATGTGCATTTATAAAGAACATGTGTTTTGTGGAATGTTTTATAAATGTTAGTTTAGAGAAGATGACTATGTTACTGTTTGGTTTTTCTACATCCTTTCTGATATTTTACATATTTGTTCTTTCAATTACTGAGAGCAAAACATTGAAATTTCCAAATATAATAGTAGATTATCTTCTCATTCTATCAGTTTATATTTTATGCACAAACATTCCTGAGTCACATGGGATCAGCTTATGATTTTTTTGACTTTATGATTGTGTGAAAACAGTACACATTCACTAGAAATTGTACTCAAATTTTGAATTTTGGTTTTTTCCTGGGAAAGCAGTATCTAATACAATACTCTCCGCAGATACTGGGCAGTGTCAGTAGGCCTAAGTTACCAGTCAGCCATGTAATCTGCTGATGCTCTATAGCATTTTGTGGTGCTCAGCTATGATGACGTGATATATTTTAACTTACAGTGTTTTTAATTTACAATGCATTTATTGAGATGCAACCCCATCCTAAGTTGAGGAGCATTTATAGTATGAAATTTGTTTTTAGGGTTGCTTTTTTCTTCCTTGATGAATTTATCATAAAATTGCTCTCTTTATGAATAGAATATTCTTTGCTCTGTTTACTTTGAAATTACTTTGAAATTTTTATAGGCGTTCTAGCTTTCTTTTAATTAGTATTAGCATAGAACATCTTTTTCCATTTTTCTGTCTTCAATCTATCTATGCATCTTTATATGTGAGATGGGTTTTGTAGACAGAATATGGTAATGGATTTTAAAAATACATGTTGAATAAAGTATGTCAATAATAGAACAAAAGATAAAAATGGAAATGTATTTCCATGAGATTCTTATATTCTATACAAAGTGATATTATTTGAAGGCAAACCTTAATAAGTTAAAAGTTAAACATTGCAAATTGTAGTTCAAACACCAAAAACAAGGTAGAGCTAAAAAGCCAAGAGAATTAAAAGGTAAGACACAGACTTATCAAATTTGAAAATATTTCATTCATATTTGTTTAAGCTTTTTTACCCCACTTAAGTTCTCATCTCTTATTTTGAGACTTGAAGTATACGTACTTTATTCTGCTTGCTATTTTTCCACAAAGGCTGTAGTCTTACTAATTTTTTTTCTTCTGTGTTCTTTGTTTTGTATAGTTTCTAGATTAGCTAGTTATTGCTTAATAGATTATATACACACACACATATCTCACAATTTCTGTGGAGTATGAATTGGGGAGTACCTTAGTGGTTCTTGCTTAGAATATTTCTCATCTAATTGCAGTCAAAATATTTTTGGGGGTAAGTGCAGTCATTCAAAGACTTGACCAGTATTGAGCCTCTACTTCCCATTGTTGATAAGTTGGTTCTGATTGTTCCTTACCATATGAATTGTTCCACATTGTTTTTTGAGTGTCTTTGTGCCTTGAAAACTGACTTCTCCCATAGCAAGTGATCCAAATGAGCAAGACAGAAGTGGAAATGTCTTTTTTGACTTAACCTCAGGAGTGACATAATGTCAGTTCTATAGTTTGCAGATCATATGGGTATATCAAATCCTGTATTACACAATGGGAGAGTGTATTAGTCCCTTTCCTGTTTCTATAACAAAATACCTGATCTAAGTAATTTATAAAGTAAAAAAATGCTTATTTAACTCACAGTTCCAAATATTCAAAAGCGTGGCACCAACATGTGTTTGGCTATCATGAGGACTTCATGGTAGATGACATGATAGTGTCATATATGAAAAACAAATCATATGGTGAGAGAGGAAGCCAGAGGAATTCAGATGCCAGACTCACTCTTTTATAACAGCCTGCCCTCACAGGAACAAACTGGGGTCTAATAGCAACTACTACACTAATCCCTTCAAAGGACAAACTCCAGTGACCTAATTGCCTTCTACCAGATCCCATTTCTTGAGGTTTCCACCACCTCTCAACATTGCCACACTGGGAACCCAGCTTGCAGCATATTCATTGTGGGGACATATACCCAAGCCATAGCAGAGGGTATTATACAATGACATAAGTATCAAGAAGTGAAGATTGGAAACTTCCTGGAAGTTGGAGTTACAGGTTCTGTTGTTCCATCATCAAGTTTACTATTATATTCTTAGAAATATCTAATGTGTTGTTTGTAGCACTCAGTGACTTGGTTTTTCATTTCAAATATTGTACTTTTTATGACATTTGGGTCTTTTATTATGCCTTCTACTTCTTTTCCTATTCATGTTTTCATTTAGACTCTTGACCCTATTAAAACATAAAGCTATATATTTTTTTAGATAGATCTTGTTATGTATTCCAGGCTGTCCTTCAACTCAAGATCCTCCTACCTCTGCCTCCCAAGCACTGAGATTATAAATGTGTGCCAGCATGCCTGCCCTATAAAAGCTGTTTTAAAGTTCTAGTCTGTGCAAAGTAGACTTCAAACTTGCATTGGTCAAACAATACAAGGTTGACAATGCTTCCAATGTCAGTGTAGCCAACTCCATTAAACATACTCTAAAAGACTTAAAATCACATATAGACTCCAACACAGTGATAGTAAGGGACTTTATATTCCTCTATCACCAATAGACAGGTCATCCAGACAAAGAAAAAACTAAATTACACCATAGATCAAATAGACCTAACAAATATCTACAGAATATTTCACCCTGCAACAGCACAATATACATTCTTCTCAGCAGCCCATGGAACTTTCTCCAAAATAGACCTTATCTTAAGGCAGAAAGAAAGCCTCAACAAATATAAGAAAATTGAAATAACTCCCTACATACTGTCTGATCACAGTGCAATAAAACTAGAACTCAACAACAAAAGCAGCAGCAGAAAATACACAAACAATTGGAGGTTGAACAACACATTGCTCAACAATCAATGGGTCATAGAAGAAATAAGGGAAGAAATCAGAAGGTTCCTGGTATTTAATGATAATGAAAACACAACCTATCAGAACCTGTGGGACACAGCAAAGGCACTGTTAAGAGGAAAGTTTATAGCCAGAAGTGCATATATTAAAAACACAGAAAGACCTCAAATAAATGACCTAATGCTATATCTCAAACTCCTAGAAAAACAAGAACAAGCCAAATTCAAAACAAGCCAAAGGAGATAACAAGATTGATAAACCTCTGGCAAATCTGACTAAAATGAGGAGGGAAAAGACCTGAATTAGTAAAATCAGAAATGAAAAAGGGGAGATAACAACAAACACCAAGGAAATCCAGGGGTTCATCAGGGACTTTGAGAATCTATATTCAAATACATTTCTAGATACTTATGACCATGTAAAACTGAACCAAGAGGATATTAATCAACTAAACAGATCTATAACATCCAATGAAATTGAAGCAGCAATAAAGAGTCTCTCAAAAAAGAAAATTCCAGGACCTGATGGATTCTCTGCTGAATTATACCAGACCTTTAAAGAAGAACTAATACCAACCCTCCTTAAACATTTCCACAAAATAGAAAGGATAGGAACACTGCCTAATTCATTTTATGAAGCCAGTATTACACTCATCCCCAAACCAGTCAAGAACATCAAAAAGGAGAACTACAGGCCAGACTACTTAACGAACATTGATGCAATCCAATAACATATGAAATATACACTATGACCAAGTTAGCTTCATCCCAGATATGCAGGGATGGTTCAACATGTAAATCATTATATGTAATACAGCACATTAACAGAAGCAAAGACAAAAACCACTTCATCATCTCAGTAGACACAGAAAAAGCCTTTGAGAAGACTCAACACCACTTCATGATAAAAGCTCTCAGGAAACAAGGAATAGAAGGAATGTACCTCAACATTATAAAGGCTATATATGACAAACCTACAGCTAACATCGTACTTAATTTGGAAAATCTGAAACCATTTCCCCTAAAATCACGAACGAGACAAGGATGCCCACTCTCCCCACTTCTATTCAACATAGTCTTGGAATTCCTAGCCAAAGCAATAATGCAGGGAGAAGAAATAAAAGGAATATAAACAGTAAAGAAATAGTCAAACTATCTCTACTCACAGATGACATGATCATATACCTTAAAGCCCAGAACTCTACACCAAAACTCCTAGACACCATAAACAACTTCAGCAAAGTAGTAGGATACAAAATCAACTTACAAAAATCAGTAGCCTTTCCATACACCAACAATGAGTAGATTGAGAAAGAATATAGGAAAACAATTCCATTTACACTAACTTAAAAAAAAATCAAATACCTAGGAATAAACTTAACAAAGGATGTAAATGACCTCTACAAGGAGAACTACAAACCACTGAAGAAAGAGACCAAAGACTTCAGAAGGTGGAAAGATCTCCCCTGCTCATGGATTGGTAGAATCAACATAGTAAAAATGGTTATACTACCAAAAGAAATCTACATGTTCAATGCAATTCCCATCAAAATCCCAGTGACATTCATCACAGATTGAAAAATCTACCCTAAAGTTCATTTGGAAACACAAAAGACTGCAAATAGCCAAGGCAGTATTGAGCAAAAAGCAAAACTGGAGGTATCACAATACCCAACTTCAAACCACACTACAGAGCCATAGCAATAAAAACAGCATGGTATTGGCACAAAAACAGATATGAACGCCAGTGGAACAGAATAGAAACCCAGATATGAATCCATGCAGACACCCACTTAATTTTTGACAAAAGCACCATAAACACACAATGGTGAAAAGACAACCTCTTCAACAAATGTTGTTGGGAAACTGGTTATCTACATAGAAAACTGAAACTAGATCTATGCCTGTCACCCTGTACTAGTATCAACTCAAAATGAATTAAGGGCCTTAATATAAGACCTGAAATTGTGAAGCTAGTACAGGAAAGAGCAGGGAATACACTGAAAGCAATAGGTATAGATAAGCAAGGACTTCCTCAGTAGAACTCTAGTGGCTCAGCAACAAAGAGAAAGGACTGAAAAATGGAACTACATTAAACTAAAAAACTGCGCACAACAAAAGAAATGTCTCTAAACTGAAGACGTTACCACAAGGGACTGATAAATCAGAATATACAGGGAGATCAAAAAATTAAACCCCCATCGCTTCTCGGCCTTTTGGCTAAAATCAAGTGTAGTACCTGTTTATCAGTTTAATAGCTGATACATCCTCTATCCGAGGACAATATATTAAATGGATTTTTGGAAACAGGAGATGGAATAGGAGCTTGCTCCATCCACTCCAAAAAAAAAAAAAAAATTAAACTCCCAAAATTTCAATTACCCAATAAAGAAATGGGAAACTAAACAGAACTTTTTCCAAGGAAGCTTAAGGTCCCTAATCAGTTGCCCCTCCCTCAACATCTACAAGCTGATGTGCAAATAAGGGGCTACGTTTAAATGCCTTGAAAATGGACCTCCACTGACTTTATTTCTAACAGAGATCAGCAGAGAGAGATCACGTCACCACCTTTGCCCAATCCAGCTTGTCAGTTTATACTTCCCTGACAACATGCCAGGGACTGGAGGGCTTAAATAACAGGAATCTACTTCACAGTTCTAGAAAAGGGTGAGCAAGGTGTCAGCTGTAGGTTTAATCCCCAGTGGAAGGAAGGAAGGGATGGACAAAGGAAGAAAGGAGGGAGATTGGGAGGAAGGGAGGAGGAGAGGGAGAAGGAAAAAAGAAAAAAGCAAAGTTTAAGAGTTAAAAAAAGGAACGAGGTTGAGCGAAGTGGCTCTCTCCTATAATCCCTGTTGGTGGAGATCACGAGGACTGAGGTTTGAGGCCAGCCCGGGAGAGAAGCTAGCAAGACGCCATTTGATTAACAGGTTGAGTGTGATGACACATGCTTATGATCCCAGCTACTCAGGAGGCTGTAGGTAGGAGGATTCGAGTCTAAGCCTGGCCCAGGGTGGGGGGGTGCCAGGACATATCTGTAAAAAACCACAGCAAAAAAAGCACTGGGGGTGTGGGAGACCGTGGCTAAAGTGAGAGCACCTACCTAGCAAGTGTGAGGTCCTGAGTTCAAATCCCACAACCACCAAAAAAAATTGGCTGGGAGGCTGCTGGCGTAGCTCAGTGTTAGAGTTATTTTTATTTTCCACAATGAAACACACTACTGATGTGTTACAACTTTTGTCTAGCAGGCACAAGGTCCTGGGTTCAATCCCCAGCACCAAAAAATAAAAAATAATAATGAAGACAGCAGCTGGTTCAGTTCCCTGGTGAGGGCCTCCTCCTGGCTAGCAAAGACCCACCTTCTTGCTGAGCTTCATATGAGAGAGACAGACACACATTGCACACAAACGCTTCTCCCATGAGGCAGGCTCTTTCGTGTCCCTTCTATTAAGCGACGCCATCTTGTAGTAGAGGGCACTAATCCTGTCAGGAGGACCCCACCCTCATGACCTCTTCCAAAGCTAATTACCCCATGTCCCGTCCAACACATCATGCCGAGAGTTAGGGCACAGTCAGCCCACAGCATGTGTAATTACACTTAGAGCACAGCAGAGGAACCATCTGCTAACATGTGCCTTCTGGTTTTTCTGTGGTATGGGATTTAATTCAGAGCCTGTGCTTGCTGGGCAGGAGTTCCACCACTTAACCACTGCCCACATCCCCATCCTTTCTCCTCCTCCTTTGTTTTATGTTATTTTTCAGGTAGGGTCTCAGATTTGCCCCAGGCCACCCCCAACTGCGGTCCTACTTATGCTTCCCTGATAGCTGGGATGACAGGAACCACCACTCCAGCTTATTCATTGATATGGGGTCTTGGTAACTTTTTGCCCAGGCTGGTCTCAAACCTTGATCTTGCAGATCTCCCCCTCCCAAGTAGCTGTGATTACAGTGTGAGCCACCTCACCGGGCCCCTTCAATGTATATTCTTGTGAAAATACTTAGTTTGACTGCACTAGTGGAGAAATAATCAAAAATATCCTGGCCGTTAGACATTCTGCAAGGAAACTGTCCACACTCTTCAGTATAAATGGTTTTAGATTATTTGTTTGTTGGTTTATTTATTTGTTTATTTTGGTTTTGTTTGAGACAGGCCCTGGCTGGCCTCAAAGTCAAGATCCTTCTGCCTCAGTCTCCTGAGTGCTGGGATTACAGATGTGCACCACATTGCTTGTCTTGCTACTTTTCTATATGTTTGAAATTATTTCAAAATAAAAGAACACTTTTTTTTAAGGAATGAGTATTTCTGTTCAAAGGAAATAGCATAAAGTCAAATGAATGGCTGAAAGAGTTAAGATGCTAGTCTGTCTCTAAACTCAACGAGGGCTTAACATCTAGCACAGAAGCACCTACTGAAGTCAGCACCCAACAAAAAAGTGAGCAAAGAACAGGAACACATCATTTTTAAAGAAGAGGAAACTCAAAATCTAACAGGTGGAGTGTGGCTGCAGTGGTAGTATTGTGAGGCCCTGAGTTTAAACCTCAGTACAAAAAGAGAAATCTGTCAAACCTATAAATAGATTCATTAGCAATCTGAAACAAAAGCAATAGGTCACTTTATAGTTATATATTGTTAAAACTTAGAATTTGGGTAATGTTAAGACAGGGTGGGCCCATGTGTCTTTGGGAACTTCCGTGCACTGTGGGTGGAGAGTGTAGTCTGTGTAAGTCTTCTGGAGACGTCTCATTTAAGTTAGTCAAATTAAAGGTAAACATCTCATCATTTATCTCCCGACTGGATTTCCCAAAGAAAACTTCACATTGACTCATAAAAGGAAACACATAAGGATATTCTTTGAAATGTTATTTGTGGTCACGCATAAACTCACTAATACAGTAATCTATTGTAATATTATTATAATGTAATAATAAGATTGGAGCCTGTCTGGGTACATATGGTTGGGAGAAGACAGGGTCACCATGGTGCTCCATGCAGGATTTAGTAGCAATATGTTACATGCATAGCTGGCAACATGGTTTCTTTCTTTCTTTCTTTCTTTTTTGGCAGCACTGGGGTTTGAACTCAGGGTGTCCATGTTTGCTAGGCAGGTGTTCTTATAGCTTGAGCCACTCCACCAGCCTTTTTTTGGTGTGTGTGTGATGGTTTTATTTGTGATAGGGTCTCATGAACTATTTGTTAAGAGCTGAGCCAAGGAGGATCACGCACCATGATCCTCCTGATCTCTGCTTCCTGAGTATCTAGGATGACAGGAGTGAGCCACTGGTGCCCAGTGCAACATGGTTCTCAAAAACATGGTTTTGAGACAGGCTAGTAACCTGGAAAGGAGAAATCACAATGTGAACTTTCCTTGGCATCATGAAAGTCTCCTTAGTGCATTTTGCTGAACTCCTTATCTCAGTCCAATGCCATTCTTTGCAGGTATAAATTTCTTTTCAATTGTAAAATAAGTTGTACATTATAAGTTATACATTATAAGTTGTACGTTATAAGACAAGAAGCCTTGGGGGAATTCCACCCTTGTTTACCTCTTAGGGAAAAGCCCTCTGCTTAAAACATGAACGTTGGTCACACCCTATACATGCAATTAAAATCCCTGAGATAGACAAAAAGAATAAAATAAAATACCTGGGAATTAGCATGCATACAGTATGCCATGTTATAGAACAGGAACTTGTCAATCAAAACTGTCAGTCACCCTAGCCCACCTTTCAAAGACTGCCCAGATTTTCCTACCCTTTGCCCTTTCCATTTGTAAAGGCCCTTTAAGAAAGAGACCAGGGCTTCTAAGCCATGTGGCCAGAGCCACAGCTTTCTCTTGTGTTGCCTTCCCTTCACTGCCAATAAACTTTACTGTCACATCCACTACATTTTTGTGTCCTGTCTGAAGTCTTCCTTCCCAGGACGCAAACATCTAAAAATCTTCTGGTCAGGATCTTCAGAGACCATATACTGAAAACATTTTGCTCAAAGTGGCGGTACCCACCCTATAATTCTAGCACTTGGAAATGAGGCAGGAGAATCATTCAAGGCCAGCTTGGACTATATACTGTCTCAAAGAAAACCAAGAATAAGTAAGAATTATAACATGTAGTTCCCCAAAGATGTGGGTCAGTGCCAGACTACTTGCCTGGTTGTGGATTTGAACCCCCACACTGGAAAAACAAAAACAAAAACCCTACATGGTTTCAAGTAAAAAGAGAGGAAAAAATTATATCCTATAGATAAAAATGGATAAGATTCGCTGGGTGTGGTGGGCCATGCCTGTAATCCCAGCTACTCAGGAGGCAGAGGTAGATGGATTGTGGTCTGAGACTGGCCTAAACATAAGTGGAGTGCCAGCTGGGCACCGGTGATCCCTGCTTGTAAGCCTAGCTACCCAGGAGGCTAAGATCAGGAGGATTGAAGTTTGAGGTCAGTCGAGGCAAATAGATCATGAGACCCCTATCTCCAAAGTAACGAGCAACATGGACTATGTGGTTCAAGTGGTCGAGTGCCTGGCACAAAGCCCTGAATTCAAACCTCAGTTCTCCAGCCCCCCAAAAGAGTGCAAGACCCTACCTGAAAAACACACAAATAGAAAGGACTGCAGGCATGGCTCAAGTGATAGAGTACTTGTTTAGCAACCTCCAGGTCCTGAGTTCAATTTCCAGTACAGCCAAAAAAAAAAAAACTGATTATGTTCAAGTTACCTCTCACAACCAAGTCTTGCAAGCCTCTTCTAGGATGCATTCGCCAACACCACCTCAACTCCTCAGCTCTCCCAACACACACACACACACACACACACACATATGTACATGCATACTAGTTCAAGACAATCCTTTATGTGCCCAGGAGGTTCTTATACTTTTTTTTTGTCATTTCCTGGAAACCTGTAGTTTCTCCAAGTTTGATCTCAGGAGAAGGAGCCAACAGCCTATCTATCTCCCCATATTCATCAAAAGATGCCATTACACAAATTATAATGGTGCTCTAACAAAGGAGAGAGGTTGGGACTGGGATATGATGTTAAAGGAGAATGAATGAATAACTGAGTCAAACAAGGAGAGAAACTTTGCATGGGGCAAAAAGTCTGAGCGCATTCAGAGTTTTCTACAGTAAACAGCAATACACTCCACCCAGGTGTCTTCAACCTTAACACTCAGCTCTCAGCTTTTCCTTTTGGTACTCACCTTGTATTTCTAAATAAATTCCTTAAACTATTTGTTTGATGGTTTGTTTGTTTCTGGTACTGCAGATTGAACCCAGAGCCTAGGAATACTAAACATACGCTGTACTACTGAGGTAGCCTCTGGCTTTAAATTCTTGTTTCTGGGGATGTAGCTCAGTGGTAAAGCACCTGCCTAGTGTAGAGCACAAGGCCCCAAGCTTGATGCCAGCACTGCAAAATACAAAAACAACAAACAAGCAAAAAACAAAACCAAAAAACCCACTTTTACTTCTGACTTTTCAATTTTAGATGTGTTCTACTGTTTGTAGAGGGATATTTTTTCCACACGTTACTAGCATACATTAACAGTACAAGTAGTTTCACTGGGAAATGCATACAGTGCATTCTGAACAAGTTCACCCCTTCTATTTCCTATCTCCCCCCAACCCCATTTTGTTACCGCATGGGTATCTCTAAAGGCTCTGGTCAGAAGACTCCAAGGCCCCTGAATCCTGCATGAGAAGAATCCAGGCAAGGGCATGAAAATGTAGTAAAGTTTATGGAAGGTGAGGGGAGGGCACCATAGAGAAAGCAGTGGTGGCCCTGGCCAGGTGGGATAGAAGCAGGCACACTGGTCTTTGTTCAAAGGACCTTTATAAAATTAAGGGAAGCCAGGTGCTGGAGGCTCATGCCTGTAATCCCAGCCATTCAGAGGCAGAGATCAGGAAGCCCAAGGTTCGAAGCCAGTCAGATAAATAGTTTACAAAACGCTATCTCAAAAAACACCATCACACACACACACACACACACACATACACACACACCCAAAATTGAAAGGGTAAAGGGCAGGCAGGGAAAAATCTGTGTGGTCTTTGCAGCATTAGCTAAGGTGGTTGACAGGTTTGATTGACAAGGTCTTGTCATGCAACAGAGCATTTTGTGCATGCACTTATGCTTGCTCTCAGGTATCTTAATTACATGTTTGAGATGTGATCAATATTCATGTATTAAGCAAAGAGCTTTTCCCTGAGAGGTAATTGAGGGCAAGGCTTTCTGTCTTGCAACTGCAGAGGATTTACAATTGAAAAGAAATTTACAACTGCAAAGGATATGGCTAGGCTGAGATAAGGGGTTTAGCATGAAATGCACTGAAAAAGTCGTGTCTCATGAGGCCAGTCAGAGTCCCAAATTTCTATTGCCAGCCTGCCTCAGTTTCAAACAGTATTTCGGTGGGCTTCATTATGATCTACATAGGCATATACATATAGATGAATATGCAGTGCACTTCCATCCTCTTTGGGGAGATTTATTGTGAAACTAATAAAGGTTAAGTTTGAGTTCATCACTTTTATAAGTCATCTCCAAGGCCCCATTCTTAACTTTGAAGTTGCAACTTTCTTTTTTTTTTTTTTTTTAAGAGTCAGTATTCAATTTTGTTGCCCAGGTTGAACTCATAATCCTCTTGCCTCAGCCTCCCAAGAGATAGGATTATAGGTATTTTATCGGAGGAGGGGTGAGGGGGCTCCCACAGCTTCCCTGAGTTCACATAAAAGCACAGACCCTTGAGATCCACAAATGTGAAAAGCATTTCAAGGTGTCTCACAAGTTGTTTCACAAGGTAGAAGTTTCAGCAAGGATTTATTTCAGTATAACAGGTTAAAGTATGTAGAAGTGGAGGTGAGGCAAGCTAGTAACAGAAATAAGAAACTCTTCCCTGTCTCAGTCCAATGAAGCAATGGAGTTATGCAAAGAGAACCAAAATGGAGCATTCTTCAAGGTCTCTGAGGAAAAAACACTTAAACAGCCTCCATTAGCATCAAAATAACCCACCAAGGACATAGTAAATCACAAGGTATTTGCCTAATCTACCCTGGTGTGTCACCACCAAGATGCTGAAACAATAGATACAAAAAGACACAGGAAGGAGAGCCATATCCTAGGGGTAGGGTGGATCAGAGATACTTTGTAGCCCCATCCTAATCCATCCTGCAAAGACAGCCTAAATCCACACCTCTCTCCCCCACCCCTTTATAATACATAAATCACCCACCTCCCAAAGATCCCAGCTTTTTGGCTTCTAAGCTGTCTGGCCAGAGCCACTGCTTTTCTCTTGCAATACTTTCTTTGAAACTCCTGTTTTCTCTGTAGTTGCAATAAAACTTTCTTCTGCTTTGCAATTGGTGTGTCTGTGTTCAGTGTTTTATTCAGGACAAAAGAACCTAAGAGTCTTCTGACCAGGATCTTCAGAGATCACCCTCTGGTAACTGAGTGGGAGATGGGCAACATTTCTTATTCACCATGCAGGAAAGGGATGGAAGCAAAGACTCAAGATGGTGGTTCAGTAGCCGTGGTCTTATACTTTCTTGGGATGGGATGGGGGAATACTCATTACCAAAAGTCTAGCAACCCTAACTATTAGATAATGGTTCTGGGTGCCCAAAGATGGGTGCTGTTTATTATTGTAAAATGTGGAGATGTTGTCCATGCAGACCCCAAACATAGGAATAATAGGTGGGTTTTAGGACTTCTTTTTGCCAGATGAGCCTTTCCCAGTTCTCACTTAGGAGTCTGGCTGCTTGTTAACATCTCAAAGCAGGTAACCCCGTTAAGTACACCTGATCTTTTAACTTAGGATCTAAAACAAGATGGAAGGTTCTAGCTTTCCATTTTTACTTTTTCCAATGTCTGAGTCTGGCTCTTTAAATCTTAAATAATCTAATCTTAAAATCTTTAATCTTTAATATAATCTTTAAATCTTAACATAATATGATTTCCTTGTCCCCTCATCTGTCTTTCTGTACTCAATATGAACCACATGCTGGACTACTCTTTCTTTTTCTTTCCTTCCTCCCTTTTTTTTGTGATCCCAGGGATGGAACTGAACCCAGGGCCACAGGCATGCTAGTCAAATACTATACTACTGAGCTGTATCCTTGGCTCTGCATTACTCTGGAAGATGAAGACTAACTTTAAATCTCATCCCACACAGCACAGACTAACAGACATCTTTCCTCTCCCCCAAGTTTCTGAAATATTAAGCTTTTGAATTTAGCTCATCTGTCATTATTTTAACTATATTATCCTGTTCTTTCCCGATAGAAACAATATTTCATTTCTCTATTAATATTGCCAGGTTTTGTTTTGGTTTTGTCTGCATTTTAGTCTCCTTTTATTCCCTGATTTTGCTGGCAGCTGATGGTGCAGTCTGTGATCAGAAGACTTCCAAATTCTTTGTGTCCCTCAGGGAAGAATCCATGGCAAGACACATGGGTGTTAATGCAGTTTATTAAAAGTTAGGGAAGGGAAATACAAGTGATAGCCGGGAAGCAGAGAGCATGCCTCTCTTCTCCAGGTGTGTTTAAAACTTGCCCTGACCCATGGACAGGGAGGGACCAGGTGATTCCCATCCAATGATCAATGAGTGGGGAGGAGCATGGGTGGTTCCTTGGCCAAGTGAGGGCTGTCCCTAGGCCAGGCATGGGGCAACCTACACACACATGCAATGTTACATTGTATGTTTTCTTACTAGCCCTGGACTTTCCCTAATTCTAGCCTGCCTCAATTCGTCTCTGCTTCTTCCAAGTTCCTTTTCCCCTCATGGTTTGTTTTGGTGCCTCTCTCACAGTGTTGACTTTCTTTACATGGGTGGTAGTCCAATCATTTTTAAGAAAGAGGCACTTAAAAGCTGATCAGAAGCTCTGGAGGAAGATGTTTTCTAAATGCTGGGTGTGGTAGGAAGACTGATGTGGTCCCCAGTGAGCCTCACGTTCTGGTCTTCCAACCTGAGTGGTAAAGCATTAACCTTCCCAAAGAGAGGCCTGTCGTTTGCCCTCACTTCCTGAGAGGTAGGTAATAGTAAACCCTTGGAATGTTCTGCCTGACAAGAGCATCTTTGTTAAGCTGGGGGGCCTTAGGCCAGACTGGATCATCTATGCTAACAGTGTGGTTACCATAACCAAAGATGGGGCCTTTGAATCGTGCAGTTCCAGCTCAGCTCTGGAGGAGCTGGAGGGTCAGCCACACTGCCATCGTCTATGTGACCAAGCCCCAGTAAAAACTGTGGACACCAAGGCTCAGATGAGCCAACCTGGCCAGCAGCAACCTATGTACTTTGTCACACCCCACTGCTGAGAGAAGGCAGAATGGTCTGCAAAGTCCTCCACTGGGAGAGGACTGTGGAAGCCCTGTGCCCAAAATTTTCCTGGGCCCTGCTGTATGGGCCCTGTCCCCGGGGCAATTTTAATCTAGATTTTCTTTTTAATAAACTAGAGCCATGAAATACAGCAGCTTTCAATGTGATCCATGAGTCCTAGCAGATTGTCAGATCTGAGGGTGGTCACGGACTCCCGAACTTGCAACTGGTGTCAGAAATTTGTGTGGTCTTGGGGGTCCCAAAACTTGAAATGGCTTTGTGTAATCGTCTCCCTGTGAGTATAGGCTAGACTTAATGACTTGCTTTTAATGAATAAAATACAACAGAGTGATAAGATGTAAATTCTGAGATTAGATTATAAATAAGGGGCTTCAGCAGGGCATGGTGGCACATGCCTGTCATCCCAAGCTACATGGGAGATTGAGATGGAGGAGGATTGCAGTTCCAGGCCAACCCAGGGAAGAGCCCATCTCAAAGGGAAAAAAAAGCTAGGAATGGTTGCAGGTGCCTATCACCCCAGCAACAGGAAGTATAAAATAGGGGATAGATGTCTAGGCCAGCACAGGCAAAAAGCAAGACCCTACCTCCAGAATAACCAGAACAAAAAGGCTAGAGACATGGTTCAAGCAGTAGAACTCATACCTAGTAAGATAGAAGCCCTGAGTTCAAACCCCAGGACCAACAACAACAACAAAAAAAGTTTTCCATCCTGGGTTGCTTGTATTGCTTGTCCAGGGAGATAACAGTTGTCATATCCTAATGCAGTCCTGTTGAGATGTCCACTTATCTGCAGACCAACAAACACATAAGTGATCTTGGAAGTGAATCCTTACCCCAGCTGAATCTTCACATTAGACCGCAGCCCTGGATGACAGCTTAACTCAAGTCCCGAGAGAAACCACAGCAAGAGGTACCCAGCTAAGCCATGTCCTGATTCTTGACCTAGAGGAACTGTAGGGTAATAAAGGTTTGTTGTTTTAGGCCACCCAGTTGTTGAGGTAATTTGTTATACACTGGGCTCTGATGTAAGCTGATCTGGTAGGTCAAGTATTGAGTATTCACAAATGTTTTTTTCTACAGGTCTTTTTTCAGGGGTTATTAAATTGCTTTGCAGGACCAGCAATGTGCCTGTGAGTATACGCCGACATGCCTGAGTTCAGAGGCAGAGCTGAACCAAACTTTCATTTACCCCCTCGACTTTTAGCTCCAAGATAAACCCATCATCTGTTGTATGTCCCACATCATTTATCTAGAGAGATCCCGGCCTTGCTATACTCAGTGGAGAAGGGTCTATGGGTGTAACTGCTGCCTACACAGACTTTCAACAGTTTTCCCTGTTTTCAGTTTAGCCCCTTGTTCCACCTTTTAACGTAACTAGTGCTGGACTGTAGCTCTGTGCTACAACATTTGCCAGCATGCTTGAGGCTCTGGGCTGTGTCCTCAACCATCAAAACCAAATCAAATAATAAAGCAACTAGTGCCATTCACAAAGTCAGTTCCACAGGCTATGGATCTACTATAAAACTTTTAGGAAGCTGGGTGCCATGGCTCATACCTGTAATCCTAGCTACTCAGAAGGCAGAGATCAGGAGGATCATGGTTTGAAGGCAGCCCAGGCAAATAGTTCTGTGAGACCCTAACTCAAAAAACAAAACAAAACAAAATAACCCGTCACAAAAAAAGGGCTGGTGGAGTGCCTGAAGGTGTAGGATATAAGTTCAAAATCCAGTACCCCCCCCCAAAAAAAAAACCTTAGGAGATAATATAGAATAGCTTCATGACCTCACACTAGACAGATTCTTTTCCAAATGGGACTACATGAAAGTAAAAAGCTTCTGCACAACAAAAGAAAAGGTTTCTAAATGGAAGAGGCTGCCACAGAACGGGAGAAATCTCTGCCAGCTATACATCTGACAAAGGGCTGATAACCAGAATATACAGGGAGCTCCAAAAACTAAACTCTCCAAAAAATCAATGTCCAATGAAGAAATGCGCAAAGGCACTGAACAGTGCTTTTACAAAGGAAAAAGTCGTAATGGCCAAAAAACACATGAAGAAATGCTTACCATCCCTGGCCATAAAGGAAATGCAAATCAGATTTCACCTCACTCCTGTTGGAATAGCTACCATCAAGAACACACATGACAACAAATGTTGGTGAGGATGCAGGGAGAAAAGGAACCCTCATACACTGCTGGTGGGAATGTATGCTGGTAGTGGTTGTTAGCACAACCACTATGGAAAGCAGTAGGGAGGGCTCCTCAAAAAACTAAAAATAGACCTGCCATATGATCCAGTGATACCACTCTTATTAGTTCTTTCTGCTTGTTATAGTTTCATTTGCATTTATATTCTCCTCTGGTCAGTTTGTATTTTTGTAGGGTTATATTCTTTGTGTCATTTTGGCTGTTTTATGTGTTGGTATAAAATTATTAATTGAGTTCCTTTATAATTTCTTTGATTTTTGTAACATTAGTTGTGAAGACTTCTTTAATTCATCATTATAGTAACCTGAATCTTCTCTTTTTGTGATGTGAACTAGCTAGAGATTGTTTTCTGTTGAAAAGTGAATTGCCTTCACTTTTCAATTTCTATTATTTAAAAGTAACATTTATCAAATCTTACTTTCTGATTGCATTCAATGTTTTGTTATTATTTGTCTAGTTTCAAGGTAGAATTTTAGTGTATTTATTTAAGACCTATATACTTTTAAATACACATTTCACTACCAGAAATTTCTCCCTAACCATTGCTTTAGCTACCGTGACATTTTTAGTTCTTTATTTTATATTATTTTCTAATTTTACTTGGGATTTCTTCTTTGACTTTGAGTATTTAGAAATATCATGATTTATTACCACATATTATCATATTTTCAGTTATTTACTTCTAATTTCATCTCATTATGTGTATAGAAGATACTTTGATGTCAATTCTTATTAAATTTATTGATTTTTTATGTCTAAACTGAAAGTTTCTCCTGAAAGATATTCCATGAACACTTGAGAAAAATGCCAGTTCTATTGTTGTGTGGATTGTGTTGTAGATGGATGAATCCGCTCATTTTTCCATGCTTCTTTATTCTACTTCCTTGGTCTTCTGTATCATTTTCTGTCTGTTACTGGAAGAGAAATATTGCATCACAACATTTTATTTTTAAATATGTCTTTCTTCCTTTAGACCTGCTAGTTTGTAAAAATGAATGCAGGGCTGGGTTTTTTGGATACATGTGTGTTTTTATTTGGTTTTTTCGTTTGTTTGTTTTTTTGTTTAGGCAGCACAGGGGTTTGAACTCAAGGCCTTATGTTTGCTAAGCAGGCACTCTACCACTTGAGCCACTCTGCCAGGCCTTGTTATGTTTATGTATTCTGGATGGACTAGCACCAGAACCATGATAAATGACTTTCATTATCTATCTCCTTGTGTTGTAAAGTATATTTTTTCTGAAATAAACATAGTTTGTTCAGTTCTCCTTATCTTTTTATGTTATGTCTTCACTCTCATATTATTTACAATCTGTTTCTGTCACTGACTATAACGTTTGTCTTTTAGTTGTCGTGTAGTAGGACAAATTTTAGATCTCTTTTGCTAATCTTTCTTTAAATTGGTATGTACAAACACTATGTATAACACATTAGTGATACTAGATTTACGTCTGTTAGTTTGCTATTTGATTTCTATGTCTTTTATCATTTTGCTTATTATTTTCCTCCTTTATTATGTTCAGCAAATATTTTCTGCAGTGACACCAACAAAATGGTGTACTAGACATCTCCAAGCTCCTCTTTCCTATAGGAGGTCCAAAAACCCAGCAACAACTTTTAGAAGCACCTTTTTCAGAGCCTAGAATATATATAAATGCTCATAGCAACCACATAAATCAAGAGAGAGAAATCTTTAAATTTAAGTAACATCTTGTGACATTTTCTATGCCTGAACCCTATATTCTCCCCAGCTGAAAAGCATCATTAGAAGATGTCTTCTAAGTGTGAGACCCTGGTCACATATTCTGGAGGGAGCAAATCACAACTTACTCACCAGTTACTGTGTCTGTCTGTTCTAACCTATTTGGGCATAGCAGAATGGCTGATAAAAATGCACATTTCTATTTTGCCTAAATCAGAACTCACCCAAACTCAAACTGGTGGATACTGTTAAAAAATTATTGTGGGATACTTTAGCCAACCCCACCCAAAATGTCTGATACAAATGAGTGTAATTGAGAATGCCTAGGGTTGCTAAGGCTGGGGTGGAGAAACTAGATCATTTATTTTCATTCAGTAGTCTACAAAAAAGACTGAAAAAGCCCAACTTCATTCCCAGTCAGGCATTTCTTAGCTTTTAAATTCTCCTAACTATTGCCCATTAAAAAAAAAAAAAAAAAAAGAGGCTAAGGAATTTTAGCTCAGAAGCAGCCCCCTCAGCCTTCCAGGATGTTTGACCACACAGGTGACCTTGGGAGCACTGGGAAGAATTCACTGACAGATGCACCTACTGGGCTTTTCAAAGTCAGCCTGGGACACAGAGCAGGTCCAGCTATGGGGCTCAGTCCTGGCCTGTCTCCCTTTGGTTTGGTTTGGTGGCACTGGGGGATGAACCCAGGGTATTGCACATCAAAGCGATCTTTCAGGCTTAGAAAGTCAGATATATCTAAAACTCTAATTAATACCTCTTCTACACATTAGGCTTTCTTGTAAGGAGAAAAGTTCGATTTATATTAGCCCCTCAATACTTTCAGTTCATGTAAAAATGTAAGCTTGGTGAATGACCAGTCATGTAGGCATCCTATGTGTAGTTTTTGTCATGTGTGTGCGTGTGTGTGGTACTGGGGCTTGAACTTGGGGCCTACATCTTGAGCCACTCCAGCAGCCCTTTTTTGTAATGGGTGTTTTCAAGATAAGGTCTCATGAACAATTGGCCTGGGACTGCCTTCGAACCACGATCCTCCTTCCTGATCTCTACCTCCTGAGTTGCTAGGATTACAGGCGTGAGCCACCAGTGCCCACTAATTTGTGTCTTGCAGGCAGAAATAGTCTTTAGTGACAGATTCACATCACACATGCATCTAATGATACCTCCTTTCATCACCATGGTGGTCGGCTGGACCGTTTTGGAAGATTGGTGGAAAGAAAAGAGTACATCAAATTTTAATCAAGTTTTCAACTTTAATAAAATATTGCTGTTTGTTACATTTTCTTGTATTTTCTCAACTTACAAAGACAGCAATGTCTTTGCATGTTTTTGTGGCCCCTTTTCAAATGGGTCTAATCTTAATACAAAAGGGTGATTGGAAAGGAGTGGCAGGGAAAGGGTGGCAGGGACTGGGGTGGGGCAGAGCCCCGGCCCCACTTTAAACACACATAATGGTCACTTGACCATTTCTATCACCCCTGTAAAAAAGGGGAGGCAGAGGTCATCCTTCAATTCTACACACTCCTGCTGGTTTGGGATGTTGTACCACACGTGCAGGTTCTGCTGCATTTGGAGTGGGGAAGTTGCTCCAATGTCTCGTTCCTCAAAATGCACGTCATCAGTGAGGCTGATGTCTTCAAACTCCCCGTCATCACACGCAACTTTACGTTCATCCTGGGGAACTGGAGAACATCATCAAAAATAAAATTAGCCAAGTTCAGAAAGCCAAAGGCCAAATGTTTTCTCTCATGTGTGGAAAACAGACCCAATACAAATACAAGCAATATTATGAAAACAGGTCACGCTAAGGGGACAGGGAGAGTAACAGAAGGAAGTTAAGAAGGTGAATATGGCTGATGTACTTTCTATACAAGAATGAACATAGAATTTTCAAACCTTTTGAAATCACCATAAGGAGGGGACTAAGGAAGAAAGAGAAAAATAGAGGAGATGAACCAGTTTGGACTGTAACACACACATATACATAGAAATGTCACAAGAAAACTCCCTGTAAAGCTATTAATCAAACAAAAGTGTCTTTTTTTCAAAAACAGATAACAGGAAGGTAAAACAGGTCCTTTGTTGGGGGGGTGGTAACCATGGGAGGGGGAGGATATAAGGGAAGAGTGTAGGAGAGTTATGGTAGAAATATTTTGTACTCATGTATGAAAATGAAAACTGAGACCTGTTGAAACTGTTCCAAAATGGGGGAGGAGGGATAAAAGGATAATTATGGAGGAGGTGAATTCAACTATGATACAGTGTAAGAATTTTTATAAATGTCACAGTGAACACCTAGTACACCAGTAACATGATTTTAAAAACAAGAATACAAGAAAAAACATTTCCTCTGGGGGCCCTGGGTCCCTGAGGTGGGCTCAGCAGCACAGCTGTGGGTGACTGTGAGAACTTGCCTTGCCACATTTTGTACTGGTCATCAAGCTGGAACTTCAGATCCTGAAGCACCCAGGTAAATTCCACGTTCTGTCTGGGCAGTGTGCAGATGGTCTCCGCCTTCTTGACTTCAGTCTCCTTCAGCAGTGCATTGAGGGCAATGCATTCTCCAATTGCCCCCACTGGTACCCCTTGAGGCTCTAGGTCTTCTGCCATCACCTCCAGGAGGCAGTCTTTTGGTGCCTCTGTCTCGCCAGTTGGCTTCTGGTTGGCAGCCACCTGATCTCGATGGGCCACCATGTCTTCCTGCTGGTGGCACAGGCACTGGACTCCCTCCTCCTGCCAGCTGGGAGCCTCCTGGCTATTCACCTCCATGATAACCTTGAGGTCATCTAGGTTTTCTTGCAGCTGGCCCAGCTTCTTGACAAGCTTCTTCTTCACATTCTGCTCCTCCAGCAGGGCGGAGGTCAACTTCATATTGTCATGCTGAAGCTGGGCCAGTTGCTCCTTCAGCACCGCGCTCAGGTCAGTCAAGGTCTCCTGGTTCTCCATGCTCTTCATATCCTCCTTTCCATCCACTGCCTGCTCGCCCAGGATTCTGGCTGCCTGCTCCAGCGCCAGGAGCTGCTGCTCCTGATCCTCTTTGAGGCGACTCAGCCTGTCATTCTCCCTCACTTGGGCCTCTAATTGACCCTCCAGGCACTCTAGCGCTTTTCTCAGCTGCCGAGCCTCCTCCTCCAGTTGCTGCTCTGCTGCACTGGGCCCGGCTGGGGGCTGTGGAGGTGATGGCTCTTCCAACTGGCTCCTCAGTTCCTCAATGGTGCTTTTCAGTTGAAGAACCTCTTGGGCGCTGCGCTCCTTCTCTTCCTGCAGGATACGCATGGCTGCTGAGGTCTGCTGCAGCTGGCTGGAGGACTCCAGCAGCCTGGCCTCGGACAGCGCCAGCTTCTTCTCAAGCTCCTCCCTGCTCAGCTGCATGGTTTCTTTTTCTGCCAAGAGGATTTGAAGCTTCTTCTCCAGCTGCAAGTCCTTCTCTTTCAGATCTTCGGTTTTGTGGTTGCACACCTTGAGGGCATCTCGCTCCACATCATTCTTCCTGGATGTGACCACGGCCTCCCAGTTTATGACGGGAAAATCCTCATATGCAAGCTTTTTGCTACTCTTGATGCCAGTGTCTGGTGAAGGGACACTGGCAGGTAATGCACCCTCACAAGCTGTTGGTGCAGGAGCACTGCGGTTTGGGGGCACATCCTCACAAATAGTGGGGAGCTCAGGGTTACCATTTTTTATCTTTTGCTTTTTCTTTCTCCCTACAGGCACATTAAGGTTGTTCCTGAGCTGGAAGGCTCTCGGCATTTTCTTGCCCAAGGCCAGTTTCTGAAGTCTGACTTCTTCAGAAATAGCTGGTCTAGGAGGAGGAAGGTGGCGGGTCCACATGACCACACAATCTACCAGCTCTTTCTCGAACACTCAGGATCTTTGTCCACCACACACAACCGTCTTCCTCCACCAGTTATCACGATATATCTCTACCACAATCGACAGTCTTCCTCCACCTCTTATCACGTTCTCTCTACCACTCTCCACAATCTTCCTCCACCTCTTATCACGATCTCTCTACCACTCTCCACAATCTTCTTCCACTTATCACGATCTCTCTACCACTCTTCACAATTTCCTCCACCTCTTATCACGATGTTTCTTGAATTTTCACACCAATCTTCCTCTAACACACAACACGTTCTTCACACACCACGATCTTTCGTCTCCAGCACTAAACCCCAATCTTCCTCCCACACACGCCACAATCAACTCCCACACACACCACAATCAACTCCCACACACACCACAATCAACTCCCACACACAGAAACAGTCTTCTCCCCCCCCCACACACACACCACAATCACTAGAAACACTCAGTGCACCACGTTCCTCCGCCTCTAGCCAGCACCGCGTCCTCCTACTCCAACAGCTCGCAGCGGTGTGAGCCAGAAGAGGCAGATGCAGGGGATGCTAGGCAGCATGGAATGTAGAATGTGGGCGTGGCCTGAATCCTCGCACGCCATTGGTGGGTGAGTGAGATGCAGGAGAAAGGGTTTGTGAGGGCTGGGCAGGGTCACAATGAGAGCAGGTGCAGCCCCTGCCCCAACCCCACCCACCCATGAGGGTGGAGGTGGGGCAGATCTCCCTGGGTGCCTATGCACAGTTTTCAAGGCAATGGCTCATGACATCCTTCACAGAGTTCTGGTTACCTGAGGCACAAAAGAGGCTGCTCTCTGGCCACTGCAGACCCCTGATCAGGGGGCCTCAGACCTCAGTCCTCGGGAGATGGGTGACAATGGACAGCAGGTGACAGTGCATCACTTTACAGTAACTTTCCTGAGTCCTCAGCTGTGTCACGTACGTCCATGTTTAAGAAATCACATGCAGCGTATCCCCCATCCAGTCCTCCACACAGTCCCCTTTCCACTACCCCCCACTTCCTGAATGTCTCTGATCCTCAGTAGAGTATATGACCCCACCCTTTGATCCAGTCCTGGTATCCCACTTCCCAGCTGCTGCTCCTCCCACACCTCCAAGGTACTGCTCTCCACTCAGAGTGGCACTTGGTCCAATCAGCCATTCTCCTTGGATTCTTTTCCAGGACCAAACCAGGACGGAACCAAAATTGCAATGGTGACTTCTGATCCCCTGTGAGTACATCTGCGTCCGTCCCATTTGTCCCTCTCCAACCCAAGAACAGCCCACCGACTTCAGCTCTTTAAGGTCTTTCCTCAGCAGACCTGTTCTGAGAAGCTCCACGTCATTTCTTGATCCCTTCCCTCCCCGTCCCTTCAGCCTGGCCTCCATTCTTCAAGGAGGTGTTGTTGTGTCTGGAGATGCTGCCTTCTCAGAGGTCTTTACCCCTCTTCTCCTCCAGGCAACTCTGCTCAGTTTCTCCCTCATCCTCTCTAATTTTATTAATTTGGGCCTTCTCCCTGTTTCTTTAGATTCTTTGGTTAAGGGTTTGTCAATCTTGTCTTTTTAAAGAACCACCTTTTCATTTCATTGATTCTGTGTTTTTTTTTTCTTTTAGTCTCCATGTCATTAGTTTCTTTATTATTTCATTCCACCTACTAACCTTAGATTTGGCTTGCTCTTGTTTATCTAAGTTGCTGAGTGTTATTTATGAGAAATAAATTTTATTGCTTGACATAAAAACTGTATATGTTTCTGAGACACCATGTGATGGTTTGATATATGTGGCTAATCTCACTATTTGGACTTGTAGGACAATGGGATCCTCTCAGTTGATTATTTTTTCCACCAACCATGTGGAGAAAAAGTATACAATGCTCAGAAGACTAATGAAGAATTAGGGGAGTCAGGCCATGGACCAATAGTGGATCATGGAGCCAGTCAGGTATACACAGTCTTGGTAGCCAAACATAACACAACTTGCCAGCCTTTTCTTTTCAGTTTGCTCTTACTTTAACTTGGCAGTCTTTTATCCAATTTATCAAGCACATTAGCTAGAAATAATTGATACAAATCAAACTATGGCTTTAAACTGCTAGTGGTAGAATTTAGACCTGATAAGTTTTTAAAAAAAAAATAAGAGAAGATAACATGACCTAAGAAACTTGGAATTGCTAGAACTTATAACTGCAGAAGATAATGAAACTCAATTTGGAGAAAAAAAAACAGAAATGAGAGAAAGAGAAAAACCTATATTTGAAGATGACACGATCTTATATAGAGAAAGCTGTAAAGAATTTACACAAAATCTAAGAGAACTAATAAGCTCAGCAAGATTGCAGGAGACAAGATCATGATACAGAAATTAGTTGTGACAATAATTTGAAAATAAAATTAAGAAAACAATTCCATGTTCAATAACATGAAAAAGAATAAAATACTTTGGAATCTAATAAAAAGAAGTTTCCAACTTGTACACTGGAAATCTGAGAACATGCTTACGGAAGTTAAGGAGGACATAAATAACTGGAAAGGCATTGCAATAGTTTGCATGTGCTAGAAGCTTGGTCCCCAGTGTGGCCAGGTTGCAGTGCTGGATCTGTTAAGAGGTGGGACCTATCTGGGCGCCAGTGGCTCACACCTGTAAACCTAGCTTCTCACGAGGCAGAGATCAGAAAGATCACAGTTCAAAGCCAGCCCGGGCAAACTGTTGGCGAGACCCTATCTGGAAAACACCCTTCACAAAAATAGGCCCAGTGGAATGGTTCAAGGTGTAGGCCCTGAGTTCAAGCCCCAGTACTTGGAGGGGGGAAAAAAAGAAAGAGGTGGGACGTAGTGGCAGGTCATGGAGACATCTTGGGATTAACAGTGGTGTCAAGAGGTTAGTTTGCTAGGACATGCAAGAGTGGGTTATTAGGAAATGACATCATCCCATGTGCTTAGCCCCTTATACATGTGTCTGCTTCCGTTTCTGCTTCTCCACCATGCTGTCATGCAGCCAATGGGCACTGTGACAGTGCTTTTTGGACCCTCTTGCCATCAGAATCATGAGCCAAATAAACCTCTTTTCTCCCTAAGGTACCCAGCTTCAGGAGGTTATGTGTGTAGCTCAGTGGTGGAGCACTTGCTAACATCCATGAAGCTTGGATTTGATCCTTAGCACCACATACATAAAAAGTACCCAGCTGCAGATATTTTGTTATAGTAAAACATAGCTGCTACTTTAACCAATTGCGGCTGCAGCTCTTTCACCAAGTAAGCTGGATAAAGCATGCTTTTCCTTCTTGGATTTTACATTTCAGAAGTACTTGTTTCTGACGCTTTTTGCCATGATTTCATCTTGTAAACCTGAATTTTATTTGGAGTATGCCCAGTTCATGTTTAAATGACAGTTCCTTAACAAGAGAAAGAAAAATTCTGCTTCATTTTTCCTCTGTTACCAGAAACCACAATGGGTGTACATATGTTAAATATATTCTTACAAATGTCCAGGTCATGTTTACCAGCTGGAATTCTCTTACTTACTGTGTGGGTATTTTGCATTGAGATATTTGATCAAGACATTAATATGAGTGAAAGGTCGTTGACTGAAGACGAATTTGAGATCCACTAAAATTAATTATGTTTGTCCTTCTGGGGGCTGTGGAAGCTTCATATTTTCCTTGGACATCATTAGACGTCTTAGCTCTTGAAGTACAACTTTAATGCTATGTGAATTGTGCCACTTTGCTAACTTTGGTCCGTGCATCCACCCGAAAGAGGAGGAAGAGTATAATTAACTCCAAGTTTAAAGTACTGTGGAACCACAGCAGATGTAGTGGAACTCGCCTGTAATCCTGGAAGTCAGGAGGCAGAGGCAGGAGGATCACAAGTTTGAGGTCAGCCTGGGCTACAGGCAGTCTCAAAAACAAAAATGAAAAGAAAGTATTATGGAACCAACTATTAAAAAATACTTTAATAAGATTGTAATACTAGGAAATTACAAATTCAAAAAATATTCTATGAAATACAGGTTCATAATACTATAACACTTAGGAAAATATTCCTTCTTTAATAGAAATTTGCTAAAAATTGGGTTTTTTTTTGTGTGTATGTTTTTCTGTATTTTTCAACAAACATATGGTGAACTTTGGTCATCAGACCAATGGAATAAAATTGAAGACCCGTACAGCTCCAGCCATGTGAGTCTCTGCAAAGGAGCCAAACACGTACACTGGAGAAAAGAGAAGAAAGTACAGTGAAGGAAACCAAAAACTTGAATGTGGTTGATATGCTCACTGTAGAGGAGTGAATATAGTAATGTTAAATTGGCCAAGGCCACCATGGGAAGGGGACTAGGGAGTAGTGAAGGGATCTGGTAGAGATGAACCAATTTGGATTATAATACATATGTGCATGGAAACAACACAAGGAATCTCCCTGTATAGCTATCCTTATCTCAAACTAGCAAAAACACCATGTTTCTCTTATCTTTTACATTTTTTCTTCTACAAAATTGGAAAACAGGAAGGTGGAACAGGTTCTGCCAGGTGGCAGTGGGGGGTGGTGGGGGCTGGGGAGGGGCTGGGAGAGATAGGGGGTTTGCATTGGGGGTGGGGGGGAGGGGGGAGGTGGCACAAATAATATATACAGGTGTAAGTAAATGCAAAAATGGTATCTATTGAAACTGTTCCAGGAATTGGGGGAGGGTGAAAGAAGCACTGGAGGGGTGAATTCAAGTGTGATATAGTTGATAGATTGTAAGAACTTTTGTACATGCCACAATGTACCTCCACCCAGTTGTTTGTGAGTTCCATTTTGTCTGTCAACTCTAAATCTATTGATTTTTCTTCTGCTTTGGGTCATATTTTCCTTTCCCATGCAAAGCAATTTTTGTTGTATGGTAATGTTATGGATTTTTACATGTTAAAAAATGTGTTAGGTTTTGCTGCATAGCTTTAAAGATTACAGCAGTTCGTTCTGGCACACACAGTACAGCTGGATTCTTTTGAAAGTTGTTTTATATTTTTTCTTGGGAAAGTTCAGAGCAGCCTTAATTATAGGGCTAATTACTCTGTCCTAAAATTTCCAGTCACTTTAGCCTCTTTACACTCTTATATGTTTCTTCTCAACTCAGTCAAAATTTCATTTCTGTTTGATTCACACTCTGTCTGCTACAGCCTACAAACTGCCTAGAGAGTAAGCAGGTACAATCACCAGACTTCCTTGCCTCTTCTGTTTTCAGAGTCACTCTCAGGCTGCCTGTTGTCCAGTCTATGAACACTTGTTTCATATATTTTGTCTGCTTTTCTAATTCCTCTGGTATTTAATCTTTGGGGAGAGGAAGAGTGATATGTGGGGCTTTGGAAGGAGCTGATCTGTCTGGGCACTAACCAACAATAACAATTGTCTGTGCTGCAGCAGGGGTGGGAGGCCTCCTTTTGTGCCAGGCGGGGAAAATCTTGTGTTTCTGGTTTCCTTGAGAAAGATTTTTCTTTGAGCATATTTTGGAGCTCTCTCCTCACCTGTGGGGATGTCACTAAGCTGGGTTGATACTTTGGGTAAGAATAGCTGACTTTGCTCTGTTCTGTATTTTCTTTGAAGCGAGCTCAGAAGGTGCTATGCTGGCAAAAAAAGGAGGTATATCACCCCGTTCTGGGAATTCAGTGTGCTCTGAATTTGAAGTGCCTATGGGTCTTGCAGTCAGATGTCTTGTAGGCAATTGGATATGTGGTTGAGCATAGTGGGCAGGGTGGATGACTGATAAGAATGAAGCCCTTGAGGCAGAGTCTGGCATGAAGTTGAGATAATGAACAGATAAGTTAAGGGATTTCATTGGAAAATAATTCTAAACACTGGGACAAATTCACACACAAGCAAAATTAATTGCATTATGAGTTAATTGTTCCTTGGCTACCATTGCTTAATTTACTAATGAAATCTTGTATTGATTTTTGCATATAACAATGCTGTGAACTTCTTTTAAAATAAAAGGTATGCAGATCAAAGATGAGGAAGGTTGAAATAATTTTTCATAAGATGAGTAGCATTTTGTTGATTGGTTGCTAAGAAGTGGTTATACCTGTTATTATGGGTACAATTAATACTGCTTGTACTATTCAGCCAGAGAAATATCTAATTACCAAGAGGTTATATAAAGAAATATAAGTAGCATGAAAGATATTATACTAAGGAATAAAGAAATTGGTTTTGATATACAGGAAAGGAAAATTTGATGCTGATCTGACTTCATAACATTATGAATTTTATTATAGAAGATATTAGCAATTTCTATTAACATTTATACATGACCTTAATTTCAAAAAATGTTTTTTAAATAGATATAAAAGAACTAGTGTAAATTCATATAAATTTGGTATAATAGAGGCTTTCATCTGTTACCAAAAGAGAAGCAAATCAACATAATTTCTATTCATATTAAATCAGTTTGCCTCTGCACTTGAGAACTTCATGATGAAAAAGTGATCAATTGCCTTAGGGCCAACTCTACTTGCTATGAATGAACTGTATTGATTATGAAACAAACATTCAAAGAAGTTTCAAATGTCAGACTATTCCAGTGTGATTCTCACAGATAATTTAGAAGTCAGGTGGATAAACCAAGTTAAAAAAATCTGCTGAAAGGACATTTAGAATTTTATGGGAATGGAGCATATTCAAAGCTTGAAATGTTCTCTCTGGAGAAGGGAGAATGTTAGAAATCTAATTCATATGACAGGGCTACTTCTCTGTTATCTAATTGAATAGTGTGGATGACTTTTTTTCTTTAAAGATGAGTTAAGTTTTTAGTGCAGTATAAAAGATGTCAAGAAACTTGGATTTTAGCCTGCTTTGCCTTTAACCATGTATAGAACACTAGAGTATTTAATAACCTTTATGGATTTAGTTAGAAATGCTAAGAATAGCATTTACTTATACAATAAATCTCTATTGAACACCTAATACTTAATATAGACTGTTTGACTTCTGAGGATACAATGATGAGCAAGACAGATAAAACCTTGTTCCTTTAAAATGCTTACATTCTAGTTGGGAGGGGAGAGACAGAGAATAAACACATTAGCAAAAATTATAATATGAAATGATAAGTACTATGAGAAAATATAAGATGATGGCCAAGGAAGGCTTTTCTGAGGAAGTAATTTTTCTGCTGAGATGATAAAGAGGAAGCCATTCAAAAATTTGATAGAACAACTTTTCATATAGAACAAATCCGAAAGCTCTGCTGCAAGATCGAGTTTGCAGTGTGTGAATGAATATGGTAAGTAAAAGGGAGGGAAGGGAAGGAGAGAACAAGTAAGTAGGTCCTTTCTCCCCACTGGATTTTTAAGCAACAGCTCATTGAAGTATTATTGCTGAATGATAATTTTCCGGGGCCTGACTCCTAGCTTCTGGTTGTCCTTAGTTTGTGGTATTCTTTACATGGCATTCATCTCCAAGTGTCTGGGTCCAAATTTCCTCTTTTTTATCAGGACACCAATCACTGGACAGGGCCTACTCTACTCCAGTGTGACTTCCTCTTACCCAATTAACATCTGTGATAGCAGGGACTAGGACTACACGTGTGAATTTTTGGGTACATTGATACGATGTCCTGTGTCACAATCAAGATAACAGATTGTTCACCCCCAACGTTTGCTCTGCCCCTTGACAACCCCTCTCTCCTGCCCAGATGTACCTTTTTCCATCCCTAGACGATCATTAGTCTGCTTTCTGTTTTATGATTGATTTGTATTTTCTATGAATTGAATCATATGGTATGCACATGTCTTTTGGCTCTGGTTTTTCTTACATAGAATAATTTTCTGAAATTCATCCATGTCATTGCTGTTAATGGTTTACTTCTTTTTACTGAAGACAAATATCCTATTATATTATATGCTGTGATCTGTTGTTAATCACCCTGTTAATCACCTGTGAATGACTTTTAGATTTTTTCCAGTTTTAAAATCTATTAAAAATAAAGGTTCTATGAATGTGTACAATTACATAAGTGGACATATCCTTTTATTTCTCTTGGATGAATACTTAGGGGTGGAATGGCTGGGCTAAATGGTATGTGTATATTTAAACTTTTTAAGAGACTGGTTAACTGACAAACTGGTTTACCACTTTATAGTCTCATCTGCGGTAGGTGGAAATTTCAATGGTGCCACGTCCAAGCTAACACTCTGTATTGTCCATTTAAAAACCTTAGGCACTCTAATTTTTGTGCAGTTATGTCTTGAGTCTTTAATTTCAATATCCCTAAGACAAATGTTGAACATTTTTAATTTATTTACTTTCCATATATGGTTTGCTGAAATGTCTATTCAAATCTTTTGCTCACTTTTCAAATGGGATTTTTCTTTATTGAGTTTTAAGAGTTCTTTATTTATTCCATATACAAGTTATTTTCTATGTGGCTTGTGAATATTTTCTCCCAGTCTGTAGAATGTCTTTTTGTTCTCTTAAAACTGTCTTTGGAACCCAGTCTCTCTTGTGTTGTTCTTACTTTTCCTTTAGGTGATCCGTCCTTTCCTTGATTTCTGTATAGGACTCTGTATCTTGAGCTGTGGTGTTACTTTTGTTCATGTTTTCTTTCTTTTTTTTTAAATTAAGTCTCTGGTTGAATCCTTGCAATGCACATTGAATAAATAACATTTCGGTTGTTTTTATAAAAAAAAAAAAATCTCTTTAGAAGTTCTTAATTGTGATGAAGTCTAATTTATCATTTTTAAAGAAAGAAATTGTGCTTTTGGTATAGTTTCTAAGAAATTCTTGCCGTATCAAAGTTTTGACCAACAAAATTTTTACTCGATGCTTTTTTCAAGTCAATATTTAAAGATGTTGCAAGGAATGAATTAAAGTTCTGTCTATCTATCAATCTATCTACCTATCTATCCATCCATCTATCATCTGTCTATCTTCTATCTACTTATTTTTATACATGGCTAAGGGCTCCAGTACATTAGTTGAAAACACTCTTTATTCTCTACCTAATTGCATTTTCACCTTTGAAAACAGTTTGGCTTTAATGAATGGTTTTCTGACTCTATTCTGTTCCATCAATTGTCTTAACACTGTCTTGACACCATGTTAATTGCTATAGTTGTGTAATAAGTTTTGAAATCAGCGTCTTGAAAGCCCTCCAACTTTTACTTTTCTTTTCTTAAGATTTTTTGGCTGTTTTATGTCATTTGCATATGAGTATGAACCTTGAAAACAGCTTGTCAAACACTACATAAAAGCCTTCTAGAACTTTAACTGGGACTATCTGTGGATAAATTTGGGAAAAACTGAAATCTCAACAATGAGTGTTTTGATTCTTGAACTTGGTACATCTTCCCATTTATTTACCTATTCTTTAATTTCTCTTAGGAATATCTTATAATTTCCAGTGCAGTGTCTTACACATATTTTGCCAGACACATTCCTGAGTATTTCCTATTTACTATTGATATTATAAAGAAATCTTTTTTAAATTTCAAAATATGACTTTAAAAACCTGTGATGTTATATGTAGAAATACAGTCTACTTTTTTTCATCTTTTTTATACTTTTATTAGTATGTGTACTTTTTTTTCTTTTATTCATATGTACATGCAATGTTTGGGTCATTTCTCCCCCCTTCCCCCTAACCCTCCTTAGCCCCCCTAACCCTCCTTAGCCCCCCCAACCCCCTTTTTCTCCCCTGCCTACCCCACACTACCAGGCAGAAACTATTTTGCCCTTGTCTCTAATTTTGTTGAAGAGAGAGTATAAGCTATAATAGGAAGGACCAAGGGATTTTGCTAGTTGAGATAAGGATAGCTATATAGGGAGTTGACTCACATTAATTTCCTGTGCATGTGTGTTACCTTCTAAGTTAATTCTTCTCGAACTAACCTTTTCTCTAGTTCCTGGTCTCCTTCTCCTATTGCCCTCAGTTGCTTTAAAGTATCTGCTTTAGTTTTTCTATGTTGAGGGCAACAAATGCTATCTAGTTTTTTGGGTGTCTTACCTATCCTCATATCTCCCTTGTGTGCTCTCGCTTCATCATGTGATCAAAGTCCAATCCCATTGTTGTGTTTGCCCTTGATCTAATGTCCACATATGAGGGAGAACATACGATTTTTGGTCTTTTGGGCCAGGCTAACCTCACTCAGAATGATGTTCTCCAATTCCATCCATTTACCAGCGAATGATAACATTTCGTTCTTCTTCATGGGGATCTTATTGTGATAATTCCATACATGTGTACAGTGTACCTTGAATATGTTCATCCCCCATTATATTTCCATTCTCCCTTCTTCAAACAATGGTGAGTTTTGATCATAATGCTCTCTCTCTCTCTATGTATATATGCATTCATACATATACACACACATATATATATACACACATATATATACACACACATATATACACACATAGATATACACACACATAGATATACAAATGTATAGTGAACTTTGGCCCTCTTCATCCCTCAGCATGCTATCCTTTTTCCCTCCTCCTTTTGCTGATATCACCTTAGATAGTCCCTCATATGCATTCATATCCCACTACCATCATCATTGACATCATTTTAGGTCTAGGTTCCACAAATGTGTGATCACATGTGAGCTTGGCACATATAGATATACATACATGTATGTGCATGGTATCTCTATATCTCTATATCTATATCTGTACACACACCATATGTTCTTTGTTCATTTGTAGATTGTTGGGCACCTTCACTGTTTTTGCCATCTGTTTCTGAAGTCTGACTATCATGAAGAAAGCTGCAGTGAACATGGGCTTGCAGGTTCTCTCTTGTATATACATTTACACTCCTCTGTGCATTTACCCTAGTGGTATGGCAGGGTCATAAGATAAGTTTATTTTTAATTTTTTGAGGAACCTCCGTACTGACTTCCATAGTGGTTGCACAGTTTACAGGCTCATCAGCAATGGATGAGGGCTTCTCTGCAACCCCCCCAGCCACCACATCCTCACCAACATTTGCTTTTTAATCTCACTGATTTCCCTTTTGTCATTATTTCCTTTCCTGTGTTTATCATGGATTTAATTTTTTCTTTTCCAGTTTCGTTATTGGCACAAATTAATTGTATGAAGGGGTTTCACTGTGATATTTACATACATATATATGATGTACTTTGATCAAATTCACCCTGCTGTTACTTTTTCTTAACTGCCCTCTTTCCTGTTCCCATTTTAGTGGTTTTTAGTGGGTTTCTTTATGCCATTTTCACACATGTATGTGATGGACTTTGATCATACTCACCCCGTTACCCTCTTCTATACCCCTCCCTCCTCATGCTCTTTCTTCACCAAACGGACCCCCTTTTTCAATCATGTCATATGCTATTATTACTTCTCCCCCTCCTTCTCTCCCCCTTCTTCTCTCCCCCTCCTGCCTCTCCTCTTCCTTCTCCTCCCCCTCCCTCTTCTCCTTCTTCTTCTTCTTCTTCTTCTTCTTCTTCTGCTTCTTCTTCTTCTTCTTCTTCTTCTTCTTCTTCTTCTTCTTCTTCAGATCTAGACTCCACATGTGGGAGAAAACGATCAACACTTATCTCTCTGAGCTTGGCTTATCTTGTTCAGTGTGATGACCCGTTTCCTGCAAATGACATAATTTTATTCTTCCTTATAGCTGAATAACACTCCTTTGTGTCTATGTTGCACATTTTCATTATCTGTTCATTAGTTGACGAGCACCTAGGCTGAGTCCATAACTTGGCTATTATGAGTACTGCTGCCATAAGCCTGGGAGTACAGGTGTCTTGATTGTACGTTGCTTTACGTTTCTTCAGACATATGCCCAAGGGTGGTATAGCTGGGTCATATGCTAGTTCTATTTTTAGTTTATTTGGGGAACTTCCATACTAACTGCAATAGTGACTGGGCTAGTTCACATTGCCTCCAACAGTGTATAAGGGGGCCTCTGCATCCTAGCCATGATTTGTTGTTTGTTTTCTTGATGATAGCAATTTTGACTGGGATGAGATGGAATCTCAATGATGTCTTGATTTGCATTTCTTTTATGGCTATTTTTCTTTTTTTGCAGTGCTGGGGATTGAACCCAGGGCTTAGCTCATGCTAAGCAAGCTATGTGCCCAGCCCATGGCTAGTTTTCTTCATGTATTTTTTATTATCATATAATAGTTACACAAGGGATACATTGTGATATTTACATATGTGCTTACAATATATCTTAGTTATATTTGCCCCCTCCATTGTTCTCTCTTCTCCTTCTTAGAACAACTTCAACAGTTTTCATTATTCTATATATTTCTATATATAGAATATATGAATATATATGAATATATATTCATATATTCTATATGGTAGATATATATAAATATATATACCATATTTTATTGTCCATTTTTACTTCTTTTGAGGTCTGTTCATTTACCAATTTATTAATTGGATTATTAGTTATTTTGTTGTTCAATTTGTTAAGGGTTATCAGTGTAGTTTCTCACTACTGGACTTAGGCTATCTGATAGCCAGACTTTTCCCTGCATGCTCAGGACCCCAGCACCACTCAGAGGAAAACTAGCTGGAGTTTCTTATATCTCCTTGTTTATAGGTTGCTGTTATATGTGGGTCGAGGTTGGAGCTGGTCAGGGGTCATTTGTCCACTTCTGTGCTGCTTCCACCTTAGAAGCTTCCCTTGTTTCCATACTGGAAGCTACTGCTGAATACGTGGAGCTTTTTAGTCTATATGTCAGGCAGATTCCCACTTGCTGAAAGGCTCCCCACATGTGCCCCCAGGGGTGCATTTTAGTGTTCCACAAATGTACCTGAGAGTGGGGGAAATAAACAGAACACTGAACTCTGCACTGGTGGTAAAGAACTAAGGGACTCAGGTGCTCTGCCTCTAGGTCTAAGTTCTTTCAGACCCTTCCTAGCAGTTCAGCACTGGAAGGAGGTCCCTGGGGATATCATGTGGGTCCCATGTCCCGTGCACAGAGCTCCCAGCCCCACCTGGCAGCAAGCCTGCCCAGCCAACAGATAGCTCCTAAATGCTGAGCACTCTGCTAGCCATGGACTTGGTGATATTTCTTCAGTGATCCTCAGGCAATGGTACTCACTCTCACCAGAGAGGCAGGGCCACTGGTCACATGCCCTTCACTTCCCAGTGGGTCCATGTCAGATCTTCTCCGTCTCCACAACCCTCTCTCATTGAGGTTGTCTACCACCCTAACCCAGTGGCAGGTTTTTCCAAGAGTGCCCCAGAATAGCAGGGGCAAACCCCCACTGTCAGCAGGCAGCTCCTGGTGCTGGAGTATTCCACCAGTTGTGGCTTCGGTGCTCTGCTTCCACAGTGATCCTCAGACACTTAAATTTGTTCTAACCAAGGAGGGCAGTGCCACCGGCCACCAGCCCCTTTGCTTTCTGAGCTTCTGTGTGCTTAAACTTTTCTGTGGGCCCATATCAGACTCTCCCCCTCTCCACAACTACCTCTCATGGCTGTCTCTCTCCTAGACACCATAGCTAGGTGTCCTAAGACTGCCTGAGCTTCAATTATTTGTCATTTTTAGGTCCCCAGGGTTGGGTCCCATTTCAAATCCTACTGTCAGCAGGCTCTGCAGCTAGCCAGCAGCTCCTAGACCCTGAATTCTCTGCTCAGTGCTATTTCTGAAATAATCCTCAGGCAATGAAACTTGTTCTTATCAGGTAGGGCATGACCACCAACCAACAGGCCCCTTGTTCCCAAGCTCTTAGTGACTGCTTAAGCTTTGTAGCATGCTCACATCAAACCCTCTCCCTCTCCATGACTGCTTCTCGTGGCACTTCCCTCCTGAATACTGTGCTTGGGTGTTCCAGGATTCCCTGAGCTGTGATTATGTCTTGCTTTTTTTGTCAGTACTGGTTTTGAGCTCAGGGCCTTGTACTTTCTAGACAGATGCTGTATCTCTTGAGCCATGCTCCCAAGCCCTGTTCCTTGTTTTTCAAGTTCTCAGAGTATCTCAGTCTCAAACAGTAAGCCTCTTTCAAGATGGCACCTTGCCACAGCTTTCTGAGATACAGGGAGTGAAAGATTGTCTTGTCTGATGCTACCTAGGACTGGAAGAAGGTATGGGCTTGTCCTGTAGCTAGTTCTGCCAGTCTGTCATGAAGGCCACCTAGCTTACCTTGTGGTGGAGGGTTTGGCTTCGCTTCCCCACAGGAGAGTTGGGGCTGGACCTGCAAACTATTTCCTACTTTACACTATCTCTGTTCTATTTCACTGTACTTTTCAGCTGTCCTGTCTCTCTTTCCTAGTTTCAGCACCTTTTCTACCCAAACTGATAATGTTTTTTTATTTGCTTCATCTGACTTCCCCTTTCTTTTTCTGACTTCTTTTGATTGAGCATATTTTATAATTTTATTTCATCTATTACTGTTTGTTGTTATTTTAATAATTACTTTAAGGCTTATATTATATACTTTTGACTTAGTAATGGTCTACCTTTAGCTGATATTATATTACTTTACATAGAGTATAAGAACTTATAACAGCATACCTCCTTATCTTCCCTCTTGAGCATTGTGATTCAATAATTTACTTCTTCATATACTATAATCCCTATATTATTACTTTCTCTTTTAATATTCAATTTAATATTCAATAATTTTTAAAAGAAATTTAACTAATGATGCAGAAATATTTTATTTCCTCACATAATTACCACTTCCCCTTCATTCCTTTGTGTAGATTTGGATTTTCCACCTGGTACCATTTCTTCCTATTTGCAGAGAAGGTCCGTGGATGGTAAATTCTCTCAGATTTGTGCATGTTTGTATAACTCTACATTTTCTTTCATTTTTGGAAGATAATTTTTGCTGAGTGAAGAATTCTGGATTAACAGATTTTTCTTTCAGCACTTTAAATATGATGGTCCACTGTCGTCAGGCTTGTATTCAGATCCAGCTAGAAACCAGCTGTCATCTTTATCTTTTTTTTCCTAAATTATGCCTACTTTTTCTGGTTTCTTGTAAGAGTTTTTTCCTTCTTGCTGATGTTAAGCAATTTGATTATGACTTGTCTTGGCTTGGCTTACTTTGTAATTCTGATGCTTGAGTTTCATTGGGCTTTGAAGTCCTGATTTAGAATTTTCATAATGTTTGCAAACTTTTCTACCATTATGTCTTCAAATAGTTTTCTATGTTCCCTCAAATTTCTTATATATTTGGAATTTTGAAGTTCTTTAAAACTCACTGAGCTCAGTTCATTTTTTGGTTATTTTCCCTGTGCATTTCATTTATAATTATTTGTACTGCCATGTCTTCAACTTTGCTGATGTTTTCTTTGCAGTGTCTAATTTGTTCAATCTAACTGAACATTGTTGTTTTCATCTTTAGAAATTAAATTTGGTCTTTTATGTCCCCATGTCTGTACATGCTTAATTTTTTTCTCTAGGTCCTTGAATATATGGAAATCAGTTGTGGTACCTAATTGTTATTCTTATGCATTAGTTCTATTATCATTTGTGAATGACCCATTTTCTCTCCATGATGAATTGTATTTTCATGTTTCTTTGTATGCCCAAAGATTTTTTTATTGAGTGACACTTATTAGATTATACCTTGTTTGGGTTCTGGGTATTGCTGTAATCCTATAAATATTCTTCAGCTTTGTTATGTGATTCAGTTACATCACTTGGAAACAGTTGATGCTTTTAACTATTGCTTTTAAGCTTTGCTATAAAGGACTAGGAGGGCATTTAATCAGAGGCTATTTTCCTCACAATTGAAGCAAAAACCATTCTGAATACTATCTCATTTTCCATAAATTAAGAATTTTTCACTATTGTAGGCTGGAAAAGACCCCATGCCTTATCCTGTGTGAGTCTAAGATTGTTCTCTTTAATCTATTCAGGGATTTCTTTCCCTATTCTCAGATAGTTTCCTCACATGCATAAGTTGATCAGTTTTAGTTAAATACTCAGAGAGGTCTTCTGCAAATCTCTAGAATTTTCTCTCTGCACAACTCTGTCATCGCCAATATTATTCTATATGAGCTCTAGCTGCCTGGGTTCCATGGATTCCTGGGTCCATGTCCTCAGGCTGGCAGTAGTTCTGGCCTTTGCCTTAGTATCTCTCTTTTATCATGGCCAGGCTTTCTCCTGGCAGTAAAGAGGCACTCCCTTATTTGTTTTACATCTCTCTGGAATCACTTTTTACAAACTGATATCCAGTATGTATAGAATGATTATTTTATATTTGTCCTGCTTTATAGTTATTTTAGGTGGGAGAATAAATCTGGGTCAGATGTAAAAGCTCAATCTTTATGGATTCCTTTAATAGCAAGGATCATATACCTGAGTGCAAAAGCAGTGTGTTCTCAGGTAAATCATGAAAGACAAATAGGGCTTATGTGAGTTGAAGCATGCGCTGAGGGAGACACACATATCAGTGAGTGCTTATACTATATGTGCACATAAGTATACAGCTCACTGCTCTGTCTAACTCACTCACTCACTCTACCTATCGTCTACCTATGTGTGTCACCGGGTTATTCTAAGTCCACTAGAGATGAGTTCTTCAATTAATGCTGTAAGCAACAGAGGCATGAATTCCAGTATAAAGAAACACTTGACATTCCCCAAGTTATCATACTCTTGTGTTAAAATATCTTGCCTAACCTCTTAAAGCAAGGTTAAGCTTGACACCCTCTTTCCACTTTCCCTAGTTTCAGAATTCTCTTACTGCATACTAACTCATATTCCCAAGATTTAGGGGTCCCTGGATTGCCTATTCTTGGTTTATATCTGTTAAATTTTGCCTGAGGATGCCTCTGTACTATTTGTCCCTACTTAATGAATTATGATCTAATTTAGTATTCTTTTGTAACAAATTACTAAGTCTTAGCCTGTCACACCAGCCAAGCTTCAATCATGGCAGCCAACTGATCAGAACATATTCCTGCAGAGATACACTGAGCTGAGGCAATGGAGCTGTTTCTGTACCTTACTTCTACCTTTTGTCCATAAATGCTGCCTGCTTATGTTGTGTTGTTGAGTTGTCTGGACCTCTACTGGCTCTGAGGGCTGCCTGGTTTTGTGAATCATTCTTTGCTCACTACATATATTTTTTTACTAAAGTTTTTCTTTAACATATCCCAGACTGTGCCTTGACTTCTCCATCATTTTTCTCCAGGGAAACTCACTTATGCCAGGCATCATAAGTGTCATTAATAACCTGTAAGAATATCTATGATTTATTGAGCATTTACGATATGCCAGGGTTTCTGTATATTTTTTCCAATTCTCTTAAAACCACTGACCATGAGGAAAGCCTTGAGGAATCAGGGAAGGCTTTGCCAAAGTAGTGTTTTCCCAGGTGAGGCATGGCAAGAGGATCAGGCAAGCATTACAACAGAGGGAATGAAATATGGAGAAGCTTAGAGGCAAGAAACAATTGACTAATTTGAGATGCTCAGTTCAGTTTGGCCAAAAACACAAAGTGGAGAAAGGGTGTGGCTCAAAGACAGAGAGGGGGTGGGAAGTGGGGAAAGGTGAAACTGGAGAGGTAAACACATCACAAGGGGCTTTGCAAATGATATTAAGGAGTTGGAACTTTTTTCCTGAGGGCAATTTGGAAATGCCTATTACTTTAGTTTCAGTGAAAAGTGGTTTAAAGGAGCAAAATTGAAATATAGTTATGGAGATGGATAAAAGTATACATTGGTTCCAAAATTCAATAATTATGCATGTTCTCCCTCAATCATTTGTGCATTCAACCAATACATTGACTGCTAGATACCAGGCACTGTGAAAAATATTTGTTAAAAATATGTTGCAGTATTATAAATTAACTACCATTTATTGAATTCTTATTACATGTCAGCCACTTATATAAGTGCCTTAAATAGAAACATGGATAGTCCTTTTTTTTCTTTTGAGATAGGGTCTTGCTGAGATAGGGTCTTGAACTCATGATCCTTTTGCCTCAGTCTCCTGAGTGCTGGGAGTACAGGTATGCTCTACCGCCATTGGCTGATAGCACTGGTTAGTGGGAGAGAAAACTGAAGTAAACAGAGGCAAGGATGCCACTGGCATACAGCTAATTAATGGGAAAGCCAGAATTTGATCTCTAGTTAGTTTGACATCACGCTGGATTTAGCCATGCTATTTAAACAAGTGTTATTTCACTCATGTAAGTTGTACTTAATATATTTTAAAATCCGAAGAAAAAATAAAATATTTTGAGCTAATTAAAAAATTTTAATCAGCAACACATGGGCCAGTTGCCCTACATTTCCAGAAAGAAGTTACCTTGCTTTGTAGGTGAGGAATAATTTTATATATTTTTACAATAAACAATGAGATAAAATTTGGAGGATTCAAACTCCAAACAAATTTTCATTCCCAAGACTTACTTACATGACGTTAAGGTGGTTTTGTTTCTTGTTGTTTTTTTCCCCATTCTGTGTCTATCCTTTATTAATATTTGTTAATATTAATAAAAGAATATATTTTAAAGCATAATTTTATTTTGAAATAGGAGAGAGGAAAATGCATAGTGCAATAATGTCAGCGTTTCCAGGGGGAAGATATTGTGAACTTGTTTGTCTAAACACATTTTATTTGGGGTTTAGTATGAATTTTCAATAGATGTCTTCAGATAAGAAAGCAGCAATTCAATGCAATTATATAAACAAGAAGATCAGAGGGGAATTATCCTGAAGGGTATAAAATGAACCTCGATTCTGGGTCATCACAGCAGCAGCTCACCAATGCAAAGGAAGGTAGGTGTTTGGACTGAGACGGAGCTGTAAATGAAATGTGCTTATTTGAATTTACTTTCATTTACACAGTGTAGCGTTTATTTAAAATTGCAAATGCTGAGAGATACTTTTCTTTAATAGGCTATAAAATTTTAAATTATTGCTTCGACTTTTTCAGTAGTGGGAGAAGGTGAGTGAATCATGACCATCAGGCAAGAGACAGAGTCAACCAGATTCCTAACGGAGGGTGGTTGATGTGCATGGCTTTCTCCTGTTTGCATTTGCTTAAATGTTTTTAATCACTTCAATAATCTGTTTATTAAATATTCTCAATTATTAATGGCCATCCTTGATTTAATTATTCTTCTGGGAAATCTTACAGTAAATTCAGTTTTGAGTACCTACAGAGGTAATATACTCTGTATCAAAAGATGATTTTAGTTGTTTAATAGTGAAATCCACATACCCATTAAATACATTTTGCTGTCTAGAAAGACAGACTGATTTAGTGAGGTTCCAGGATTGCTCATAGGCAATTGATTCCTTTCATGATACAGTAAGGAATTTTGAGAGAGAAGACTGGTGCAGAAAATCAGCAGAACAGAGAGAAATATGTCCATTATGAATGAAAGTAGACTAAAAAGGAATGGAGAAAAAGTGGAGAAAGAGGCAGAACATATCTTGGGGTAAGGAAAAACACTGGATGTAGGGACATATATGGTCATGTTTCTGAAGAAGGCATCTCTCATTACTTATGTCCTGCCTGAAATCATGCCCTCTAAAATTATGATCTGAGAAGAGACAATTAAGTTGCAGAGATGAAAAAGTTAACAATAAAGAAGAAATTGTGACAGATAGCTGGGAATAGGGAGGTATTAACTAACACTGATTTATATAGTGTTATGTAGTTACATAATTTTTTTCCACAGAGTTCCAAGTGTTTCACATTTTTTTTGGTTTTTTAATGATTTTAGGACAGTAAAGTAAATATAGAAGAGTAAAGGTACAACGATTTAAAATTTCTCAGTTACAGCAACTACAATTAAATATAGAAACAGAATTCTAGATTAGTAATTTGTAGATGAGAGATCTAACACTGATTTAGCACACAGAATCACACACAAATCGTGCTGCAAAGAACTTCAAACGTCTTTTGGTTCTAAACCTTCCTTTTGTAGATGAAGGAATCAAGGTTCAGAAAGATTATGTGGGTGAAGTTTCACTATTTACAATGATGAAGTGAAGGAGAAAGGATAGTTCTTCGTGTCCACAGTTTTATAAGTACTATGGCTTGTAATATGCACTTTTTAAAGTTTTATTTTGTACCTTAAAGTTCTATATTTATGAGAACTTCAAAAAATAGTGTCCATAGCGAACAGAGTAACAATGGAAAAAATGTATAACATGGTTTTTCATCCTGTAGTTTTGTTTTTTTTTAAGATTCAGGTATAATTGTTTCTTTCTATTTTGCAGAGGGGGAAATAAGGCCCTGACAGATTTAATATTTTTGTCAATTACTCATAGCTCAATGGGAGAATTCTGCTCTTAAGACCTAGCCAATATTCTGACTACTAGGTACACATCTGCTTTATATAGAATTGTAGAGCTAAAAGTTAAAGTGTGGGAAGTTCATTGTTTCCTATGGTGAAAACTCAAGTGGATGGCTATCTAGACAGTCAAGAACTATATGACTATGAGGGGCTACAATTTTACATAATTTTTCTAGTTGACTTTTTGTGGGACTAGGATTTGAACTCAGGATTTTGTGCTCACAAAGAAGGTGCTCAACCGCTTGAGTCACACCTCCAGTCCATTTTGCTGTGGTTATTGTGGAGGTGGGGATCTTCTTAACTATTTGCCTGGGCTGGCCTCAAACCAGGATCCTCCCAATCTCACCCTCCCAAGTGGCTAGGATTACAGGTATAATCTATCAGCACCCAGCCTTTTAAAATATAACCTTTTTTTTTTTTTTTTTTTTTGGTGAGACTGGGGTTTGAACTCAGGGCTTCACACTTGCAAAGTGGGCACTCTACTGCTTGAGCCACACCTCTAGTCCCCTGGTTAGTTTTTTCAAGATCTTGCAGAGGATTCTTTACATCTGTGGCTCTAATATAATGGAACCAACTCTATCCTGTAGAGGGAGCTCACATATGTGAAACACTTGAGAAAACCAAATTCCATGAAATTCTTATGTCTTCAGGCTGGGATTGTAGCTTAGCAGTAGCCTGGGCTGAGGCTCTGTGTTCGATTCCCAGAACTACATAAAGCAACCTAATGAAGTCACAGTAATTCTTATGTGTTTGCTTCCTAACTCAAATACCAACAAAACAAAACAAAACAAAACAAAAACCTCCGAGGAATTGCTTGATTATGCAATAATTTATTTAACCCTTCTTTCTAAAATGGCTTAGTTTACTTCCCTATCTATGCACAAATAAATATAGTAAACATAAGGAAATCTTTGATAATTATGGGCCTCCAAGTCATAATTTGGGTTCTTTCAGAGTGCATGGAACAATCTGTACTTTTATTTTTCCTGTTCATACTTGGCTGTTCCATTGGGCCATCAGCCTTGTAGGTCATGGACTCGTCATATCTATTTTGTGTCTCTCAGCCTGACTAAGAGATGCTCAATATACATTTATCCAATTTAGCTGCAGTTCTCACTCTAGGAATAAAAATAGTTGGAATGACTGCTAATCTGTAGAAGTTGACATTTAAAATAAATCCCTGGTAACTTGTGTAATGTGGTTTTCATTTTTCCTTATAAGTTTATTGAAGACAAAAATTCTGGTTAACTAAGTCCAATTGTATGAGGTTTCAGTAAACAGAAGTTTTAGAGTCTGCAACTTAAATGCTGTTGGGATATAATTGACTTGAGAAAATATTGATACTTTTTTGATGACTGAATAAAAATGTTAAGGGAATAATAATTTAATAGAATGAACAAACAACTTTGTGTTTGAAGGTAACAGTATTGCTCCATTAAGGTGTGTATTTTCTTTACGGACAATGATACTTGAGATGAAAAAAGATCCAAACACTCCTAGCTAGTTGCACAATATTAACAAAATTAAAAAACTCTTCTTAATCTTGGAGGTGATCAACCTACATCCTAAAGTCTAAAATTTGATTACCCTCTCTCAGTAGCAGAACCAAAATAATTATGTCATAACATTACCCAGATCATTGCAATAACAAATCTCCATTAAACACGCTCTACTGAGGTGCATGTTCTGTTTATGTCTGGGGCAGAGTGGACCCTCTGTGGTCTCTCATGCAGCCAAAAATATTTAATATTCCTGGTTAACCCATAATAGACTGGTCATTCTTGATCATATTGTTCTCAATGAGTCAAACTATATTCTTAAGGTGATGACTTCCATACATCTTCTGTGTAAGATAAGGTTTTCTTTGCTCCAAATGTATGTTCAACCTTAAAAGAATATTCTAAGGGCTCAGAAGGGGGACCCTAGATTTCTGAATTAGTCCCTAACACCATTGGCAATTTTAGCTAAGATTTTCTGGACTTTCTCTAGCTTCATAGTATCTTCCTTCACTGGCAATGGGTGGGATTATATGCAAGGTTAATGCATTGAGATGGTATCAAAGTTTGGGTATGCTTTTTTCTTGATTTCTGTGCCATTTCTTATTATGACCAAGATGCTTGTTGGCCTTTAAACTATTGAACAAAAGTGTTTAGAAAATTACAGTTCAGTTTTGCCCTAAGACAAAGGAAGCATTCAGTAAATGGTAGTTGTACTTATTACTGGCTGTGTGCCTGTGTTCATATATATGTATAAACTTTTCCCAAGTGTGCTTTTGAATGTCCTGAACGGATACATGTACTAGCCTCTTTAATTTTTTTCTTTGATTTAGCATGAGTGCTCTCTTCCTGATGACCGTGCTGTTTGGTCTTGTATGTGGGCAAGTAACGTCTTTTTGCATCCCAACCGAGTATACAATGTACGTCGATAGGAGGGAGTGTGCTTATTGCTTAACCGTCAACACCACCATCTGTGCCGGGTATTGCATGACACGGGTATGTCGCTCATCGCACTTCTTTTACTTGTAAATTATGTAGACCTGGAAGCATGCATCCCTGTCTAGGAAGGAAATGAGATAAATCACAACCTCATTTTCCAAACTAATAGTAATTGGCTCATTAAGAAGCAGAGCACACAGTTTACATGATTACATAGATCTACTCAGAAAAATGGGGACAGATAAATTTACGATAGTTTTAGTCCCCAGATTTAAAACTTATCTTGTCCCCATGATCAAGAAAAAAATAGAGACACATGTCACTTTTGTCTCTGTAGGATTCAGTGTAGATGTGTTAATTTGGCATTGGGGAATAGGGCTAAAGAATCCTCCTCTAGTCATATTTGTGAGGAAGGAGTAGAATTAAGTTGGTTTTGATCTGTTTCCATTACCTGTGTGTTTTCTAAAGCTGTGTCACATTAGGCTCCCTTTTCTATTCTTTCCTAGGATATCAATGGCAAGCTGTTTCTTCCCAAATACGCGCTGTCCCAGGATGTGTGCACATACAGAGACTTCATCTACAGAACTGTAGAAATACCTGGATGCCCACACCACGTTGCTCCTTATTTCTCCTACCCCGTTGCTGTAAGCTGCAAGTGTGGCCAGTGTAACACTGACAACAGTGACTGTATATATGAGGCCACCAAGACTAACTACTGCACCAAACCGCAGAAGTCCTATCTGGTGGGATTTTCTGTCTAACTGTAGTGACAATATCATTTGCAATTTGATTAAATATATTTACCTGGAATAGAATTAATAAAATATCATTGTTTCCCAGTAACTTGTGTACACTGGAGTGCGATTTCATCCATACGCATACCCACAAAGGCATTAGAGCATGTAAGCGGCTTTAGAAGAAAATATGAAAGAGCTTTTCACGATTTTCACATGAAAGAGCAGGCCACAGGTAAAATGCAGAAAGAGACATGAAATGCTAGTAAAAGGCAGCCTTGAGTGGCTTCTTCTAACAGAGGGCCAGGAGCCTTGTATCCACCCAGAAATTGAATGTGGGACTACTACAGAGTTGTGGGAAAAGGTAATGTGGTCAGAAGCTGAAGGAACACATGGCATCCGGGTGCCAGACATGCGTCTTCCAAAGGCTGGAAGTAGGACTGGAGTGGAGTTGGGGAGAAAGAACTGTGAAATCTGCCATATAATACTTTATCCTAGTCATTCACTGGATAAAACTCCACCAAAAAGTCAGTAAAGACTATGAAAACTATTTTCTTTAATTACTCTAGTGGGCTAATTGAACTATGCAAGTTATATCCCAAAAGGTCAATTTACAAAGCCCAGAAAAGAGGCCATGATCATTTTACATGTGGACTTCTAAATCCTTCATAGTCCTTCAAGTAATAGGAGACACTTTCCAGCATTTATACCAAAGGCAACTTGTGCTATTTTGGTTTTTGATATCATGAAACATTAGCACAGTTATGAAAGATTTGAAGGACGGGGGAGAATGCTGCGGGATTGGATGGAGTAGCCATCTCAATTCCAATCTAACTCTTCATCAATACTGAGACACTCGGTTCTGCTGAACATGCTGGGTAAATGGCTATTTTTATTTACCTTCTTTACATATACTCCTTCTTAAGAGTTCGGCTTCAACAGCTGCTTGAAGTGAGACAGACCTAGTGCTCTATAGACTTGGCCTCACAAAGACTATTTATCCTCTACTTGTCTGTTACTCGCCATCCACACTGCCAACATAAAAGTGAACGCTGATTGTCAGCAGAGCCATTTGACTTTGCTGTATCCCACAGCTGCTGGTTAGTCAGCTGAGCATCTTGCAAATGCTCGCATGGTGACAGTGCCCACAGCCAAGAGGGAGGTAGTACACATAGATTAGTATCAAATCAGTGCTTTGCCAATGGGGAGAAAATAGTTGTGCATTGCATACAAAACAGCCAGGAACCTGTATTATTTTTATCTTAATACTTGAAGTTAATACTTGCATGATCTCCAAATACTAATCTGGGGCTTAGGGTTCTCTTATCAGTTGATAACATGAACACTTAAAGCTGCGTATCATATAGAACTTTATCAAATATAGATCTTTGATTAATGAGTAAAAAAGTCTACATTTCAAACCTACCTGGCACTAACCACAAATAATTTTCATGCATTCTGAAAATTTTTTCCCCAGGGACTTGAGGTTTAGGGGAGTCCTTTATAAACAGTCCAGCTCTGAGAGATTTTAATTCCATTCTTTTTTGTCTTTATTTACTTAAATAGGCTTCCTCAACCTGTAGGGAAGAGGCCAGGCTTCGACATGGGGCCTCCTCGCTCTAGGGAAATCCAACTGGAATAGCACATGTGAATACTGTTAACTATTCTTGAAAGTGGAGTTGTCTAAGACAGAAAATCCTGAGGTCAGAGCTCAGGAATTGGGTGACCAGCTACTTGCCTCAAGTGGATCCAGACATTTGGGGACATGGGAGTGCTACTTTGAAGGGTCTTGGGTGTCCTTTAGGTTTCAGACAGGGACAATGGATACAGAGAGCTTAGAAATGAGAAGAGGAAGAAGAATCACTGCTGACAAAATAGGAGAAAGATGGAAACTGGAACTTCTGAAGTGACCTTCAAATTCAATTTAAAGTTTAAAGGAGTCAGTTATTGGCAGAGGAAGTTTAAGACTCAGTGCTTCCAGGAAAAAGCTCTCTTTCTCACTGAACTAAAAAGAGTTTTTTAAACACACACACACACACACGTATGTATAAACATAGCTGGATAAGTTTAGGGTCAGTGCAGCAGCAACCTCTTTTTCTCATGGTCAAACCCTTTAGTGAATGGGCCAGCATGGATGTACTGGAAGGTAGTAACATGGTACTTCCTGGCAACAAGAAATTCTAATAATAGAATTTTATATAAGAAATTGTTTTCTTTGTTTAAGAGACCCAAGTCTGAGTCTAAACGCCACAAAAATTCTTTTATCAAGGTAATAGCCATTCTAACTCCATTGCTTGATGTTGTGTTTTTCTCCACCCTCTTTTAAGTCCTACATATTTTCCTTATTCTTTTAAGACAATTCTGTCTTACTCTCTTTACTTCTGCTATCCTCCTGCTACCTTCTCGCTCTGTCTACTTAGTGCCTATGTCCTTTCTTCTGTTTCATGTTGATTTTCCTTGGGAGTTTTTGGCACACCTGGTTTCCATTCAAGTGGTGTGAGTGGGGCTCTTGGGGTGGACATGTATGCAGGCTCTATCAAGCTTTACTAGTTAATGACCTGATCCCTTCCAACAGAAATCAATCCTAGAACGTTTAACTGTAGGAAAGAGGAGTGCTTGGCTTGTTGGAGTTCCTGAGTCTGTAGAATGTGAGTTTGGATCCACTTCTGGCCATCTTTGGCATCTCTTGCAAATGGCCATCTTGAGAAAAAAAAAAAGAGCCAAACTAGAAGACACCAAGAGAGACTGAGGAGAGGTAGACCTACTGATATCACTGGGGCCTCATCTGAAGCCAGCCTGATCCTCAAAGAAACCTCCACTTTATTTTTCTGACACACCTGAAAAATCCTAACAAATTCAGCATCTTTACCACTAGATTCAGAAGATATTCCTGATTCCACCCTTCATCTCCTCCAGAAGGTACTCATGTATCTTTCTCTACTTCCTCTTTCTTGACCTTCTCAGTATGAAGCATCCTTCCATCTCTTTCCATCCTAAAAAGAAAAACAAAACAACCAAAAAACCCAAAAGCAAACAACCCTCTTTTAACCCTGTGCAAACTTCTAGTTATTTTTCCCATCACTCCTTGTGTTCTTATTCCACGTTTATTTTTGTGAAGAAACCCATTATACCAGCTATCCTCATTTCTCTTTTCAGTCCACTACAATTTGGCTTTCACTCCTAACTTCCCTTGAAACTATTACAGTATGGGAAACAATGGGAGCTAGTGGTCCAATATACAAGGCACCTCTTGCCTTGACCTCTCTGCTTCCCAAGGGTCTCCCAGAAGTGAAGGCCACATATCTGCATGCACAACGCAGTAGTCATGAATTTATAATTAGTCCTAATGAGGATGAAATCAACCTTTTCTCATTTTCTTCATGCTTTTTCTTTCTACCCTTCTCCAAAATGACTCGAAATCTATGCCATGGTCTTCAGCTGGCAATGGTAAGAAAGGTCTGGACTGTATTTTTCTGGGTGGTTTTGCTTGATTCTGTAAAGTGAAGATTCCAAACTTTGAAAGAAGGTCTAGAGTTTTAATAGTTTTATTTGTCTTACTGACCCTTGGTCACTAAATACAGAACATCTAAAAAAAGTTGAGTTGGTATTAATTTGACCTCAGGTGTTCTAGGAATTACACTCATTTCAGTAATCTGCAGATGGTTTCACCCTTAAAGAAATCATAACTTTCCTTTTCTGCTTAAGGAGTTAAGAAATGGAAAGTTCTGAAGGAATGCAGGCAGCTAAGCGAGACTTTCTGAGGGCAAGAAACAGATGGGAGTAAATAATTGTGAGCTTTGAACTTGCTATCACAGAGGGTTCCAAGTTTTTAAACTTGAATTTCTCAGTGGAGATTTAATCATGAGAGGTAGTGTATCTTGTTGGAGCTGGGCGCTATCACTTTTATGTGGAAGATTTCTGAGTTAGTTTTAATCCAGATTCTTTCCTGAGCTTCAGGGCCATGTATCCAATATCTATTTACACTTCCTCTTGGACATCCTGTAGCCATCTGCTACTCACATCTTCATTTCCTCCTGGGTGTCATTCTGTCCCAGCTCCCAAGTCAGAACTTGCACAACCTGGCAATTAGTCCAGGTTCCTCCTTAGCTCATCCATCATATCTAACTTCTCTCATAGGCTTTCTATTACTTCAGTTAGAAATCCTTAGGACCCTGGTCTTTGCCATGTATTCGTTCCTCACACTGAAGCTGAGTGATCTTTAAAAGTTTCAATAGCTGAGTAAAAATTTTTCTTTGAAACTCACTGTTTAAAAATGTCCCCGTGACCTCAGGACAAAGATAAGACTTCTAAATACACTTTTACAAGGCCCTTTATCTCAATAGCTCATGACAGGCCCTCCTTGAATGAATTAATGCTGTCTCTGTTTGGGGGTCTTCTTGCAGGCTTGCCCCAGAAATCTCCTTTTCTTCCTCTACCTCTACCACTTTTTGACTAGGCTAATTTGTAAGGGTTCTTCTGGATTCAGTTTAGACACACTAACATTGAAGGAACCGCTCTCCTTTGCCACTTTCCCCATGTTCAAAAAGTTATCACAGAATTCATCTCACTGTAACACACCAGAAAAGACTGCTTTTCCTCAATGTAACCTTGTCTTGGCCACATTAGCATATCAGTATTCTCATAAAGACTTTTCTCAGCATGGGCACCAGTGGCTCCTGCCTGTAATTCCAGCTCCTAGGGAGGCAGAGATCAGGAGGATCATGGTTCGAGGCCACTGTGGACAAAAAGCAAGAACCTATCTCAAAAATACCCAACACACATAAAAAAGGGCTGTGGAATGCTCAAGAGGTAGAGCGCCTGTCTAGCAAGCATGAGGCCTTCAGGTCAAATCCCAATACTGCTATCAAAAAAAAAGTTGTCCTCAGGGAAACTATATGCATAGTGGTGCAAACCTATAATTTCAGGTAACTCAGGAGGCACAGGTGGGAGGATCTTGGAGATGAGCCTGGGCAAAAAGTTAGAGAGCTCCTATCACAACAAACAAGATGAGCATGGTGGCACGTGCCTATATTCCCAGCTACTTGAGAGGCAGAGGTAAGAGGATTGTGATCTGAGGCTGTCCTGAGGCAAAAGCATGAGACCCTTTCTAAAAACCAAAGCAAAAAAAGGTCTGGGAGTAGAGCGCTTGCCTACCAAGTGCAAGGCCCTGAGTTCAAGCCCTAGTACTATAAAAAATTTATTTTCTCAGAACACGTGATAGTAATCTCAACGTAAGAAAAAAAAGAGTAGGCCAAGAAAAAAGTATACAGACTCCAGTGTAACTAATGATATCAAGTTTTTGAATTAAGGTAAAATTGGGAAATGCATCAAAAGGTATTCATTAATTCAATCCAATAAATGAATAAGTTCATGCAGATAGTTGATATCATGCAGAAGAGTCTTCAGTTTTGTTTAATATAAAACCAATTTGTAAGTAATCAAACTATCAGAGTATTAACAAAACAATTGTAATAGCTAATATTCACCAGTTTCCAGGTATACTAAGCACTTTTAACTTATTAAATAAGTTAATAACCAATATTTAATTTAATTTCTATAATTTAAATGTTGCTATTTAATATAAGTAAAAATTAATAAATTATACAAAAACCCTCAAAAAACAAATACTAAAGCTTTGGAAGGGTTTCTGGTACATTTACTTTATGAAATCAGCATAGATTGTGCTCCTCAGCATACAGGACCTGCTACTTCTGTTCTTCATGCTTTCTTTCCCTGTTTCCAAGAGCATGGGCTAGCCATCTGAGCAGTGGATTCCTGGAATGGATTTATTTTGTTGTTATAAGGATACCAAAATTAATAACATTCTATAATGGTATAATCTTTTCACTTTTAAAAAGACACCTGTAAGTCAGGGTTGGCGACTCATGCCTATTAATCCTAGCTACTCAGGAGGTAGAGACTGGATCACGGTTCAAGGTCAGCCCAGGCCAAAAGTTTGAGAGACTCCATCCCAGCAAATAAAAGCTGGCTGTGGTGGTGTGCACCTGTCATCCCACCTACATGGGAAGTGTAAATAGGAGGATAGAGGTCCAGGCTGGCCAAAGCATAAATAAACTCAAGACTCTTTTCAAAAAAGAACTAAAGCAAAAAGGTGGCTCAAGTAGTAGAGCACCTGCCTAGAGAGCACAGGTTCTGGAGGTCAAACCCAGGTACCACACCAAAAAAAGGCTGCTTGTATATAACATAGTACAAAATGAAGAATCATGCCATAAGAAAGTAGAAAGTTTTAGCCCCTAAGGGTTGGGGATATAGCTCAGTGGTACAACTGGTTGCCTAGAAAATTTTTGTCCTTACAAACAAATGCAAATCTGATTTTGATGAACGCAAACTAATACGATGCAGCTAGTTTCCTAGCTTCAAGGGGCTGAGTGCTCCCTTCCGGGGTAGGAAATGAGCTTGCAGAAACTGAAGGGCTACTATCAAAGAGGATGTCAAGGCAGCTGTGAAACAGAGGGCTGGACTGTGGTGCACCCACTGAAGTCCCAGTGGCTGCCCCCTGGGCCATGAAAATTACCTTCTGTCTGGGAGGAGCTCTTCTTTATAATCATAAACTTACTTTGGAAAGGAAAACATGCTCTCCCCCTCACTGCCATCTTCCCACCAACCCTATTCTCACCCAGCCAAATCTGTTAGTACTGTTTGCAGGGAAAGGCCAGCTTCCACTATAGCTGATGTAGGGGGACTGTACTGGGCCCTGGATTAGTTTTACAGATTGAGCCACAGATAAGAAAGGAGATTTTCTGGAGAAAAGTGGTACAATTTGGGTAAAAATATTAATGGAAATAATGTGTATTTACATAGAAATGTCACAATGAAACTCCCTGTAAAGCAATCTTAAACAAAAATGTCTTTTTTCAAAAACAGAGGACAGGAAGGCAAAACGGGTCCTGTCTGGAGGTTGGCACCAGTGGGAGAGGGGAGGATATAAGGAAAGGGTGTAGGAGTGAATATGGTGGAAATATTTTGTACTCATGTATGAAAATGGAAAAATGAGACCTGTTGAAACTGTTCCAGGAATGTGGGAGGGGGGATAAAGGAGAATGATGGAGGGGGTGAATTCAAACATGATATATTATAATAACCTTTGTTAATGTCACAATGTATCCCCAGTATGACAAATGTGATAATAAATTTTTTTTAAAAAAGAAATATAACTGTATGCAAGGAAAGTCCTTAGGGTGTTGTCTTTAAGTCTAGCTCCAATAATAACATTATAAAAAGGTTACCAGTCTATTTCATATGTTACCATATTGTTTGGGTCAACTGATAGATGGACATCTAAGTAATTTGGGTGAAGATGTGTAAAAAGATATACTAAGATTTTAAGATAACTTCAACAAGCAGTTTTAGTACATAGAAAATTTAATTTGAAATAACTTGAAATATTTCATCATTAAAAAGTTTTAATTCGGTGCCTTGGCATTAGAGGCATAAAAATGTTTGGGTCTGACCTCAAATTAGTTAAGGTAAATAAAAATAACTGAAAATTTAGGTCTATAGGTGTGTACATGTATATGTATATGTACATATAGATATCCATACATACCTACGTTCGTGTATACAAATCATATATGTATATAAACTCTAGATGTGTATTCAAGATATATATCTAGATAGATTTAAGATATATAGGGATTATATAACTATATAGACATAGCTCTCTCTATATTCTATGTATATATATCTGTGACTATACATATATGCATCTGTGTGTGTGTGTGTGGTGGAATTCTCTAATTTTACTCATGCACTTACTTTGAATAGTTTAACCCCAAAGAGATACATACTTAGAACAGATCTCTAGTCTATCACTTAAATTTTTTAAAAAAAATTATTTCTATTCTTCCATGTTTAATTACTGTGGTCTTCTTTGTTAATTCAGATGGGGAACTGGAGAGAATTCTGTCCAGCACAGACCTGAGTACACACTTGGGGCTATTTCCTATCTTCAAGCAGATGAAGGAACTAAAGCTACCAAGAAAGATGGACCGTTCTTTGCTTAAAAGATACATTTATCAACTACTGGGTACAAACATATATTTCATGAAGTTTTCTTTTCTAAAAATAATCTTTTTAGTAACTAAGGACACAGTAAAGTAGCCATGTGCAGTGAAGTGTTTAGCTTATTTCTAATTTCTGGAAAAGTTTTCTCCAAAGTTAGGAGCAGTAGCAAGGATGGTAGAGAGAGAGGTGGTGCTGTATGGGAATGAGACTCTTTCAAGCAGGTCTATCTTTCAGCAAAACGTTTTGTAGCATGGGAACACGGCACCTTCCTTCAGTGCACACCCAAAGTCTTGTGTTCCTACATGTACAGAAGTTCACGTGGGGATTTCAAGGATCCCCCTTATTTTCACTTTTGTGTGGCCTTCTAAAATGCAATTTTTAAAAAGCCCATAATTTAGTAAGTCTAACAGATTATTAAAACTGCCAAGTACGGCGATTAAGATCCTAAGTTTGGTTCTACTTATTTAAAAGCAAGTATTAAAACCAAAAAGAACCTAAACACTTTATTTTTGTAGGGACTTGCAAAGAAAGGATCTATTCATGTTGTCTGCATGTGTTTTTGTTTTCTCAACTTGTCTCAACTTCGGTTTTCTTTTAGTTTGGCAAGGATGCTCTTAAGATATTATGTGAATCGTTGAGGACTCAGTTTATTTATTTTAAGTGGTGGAAACTATAGTTTTTAATCTGTGGTGAAGAATTCTTTAGGTAATAAATAAGATAAATACAAAAACTAGGAAAATATGTAAACTCAAGTAATGAGATATTTCACAGACACAGTGCCAGTAAAAATTCTTTCCCAAAATATGCAACTCCAGACCTCTTGCTTTCCTTCTGTCCTTACCGTTGGAGAAATACAGAAGAGTTTGAGATCAAAAGCCCTTTTGAGGATGTGAGGGTTGCAGTTAGTTTAGAACAGAGTCAGAAAATGGAAGAGATGAAGCAATACTCACATGCCTTTGTAAAAGAATGAATATGCTTTTTTAAGTCATTAAAAGTTTTTTTTAGCCACCCCCCAACACTCATTTTTATAGGGCATATGATTGTCTGGGTGACTACTCTTTTCAGAGGGAGATTTTTTGGTTTTTAAATACTAGGAAAGCATGACTTATTCAAATTAGATTTTCCATGCTATATTTAGTTTTAGAGATGTGTTTAGTTCTAAAACTCTGGTTTATTGCATTCTGGGGAGAGCACGTATATTAAAAAATCCCAAGAAACCCCTATACTCAACTCAGACACAGTCAGTTTTGATGCTGAGGTCTGATTCCCCGATTCTTCTACTTGCTGCTTCCATGAACTAGAAATCCTGCAATCATTGCATGTACCTCACATTCATGGCTGAAGTCTGAGGAAATGATTGATTACCACATTTTCTGACTAGCCAAATTTGAAACATTTCTCAAAGCTTTTTATCTTTTTCTAGTAGTTAAATAGATTGTTACTCTTACATCACAAGAAATAGGAATTCCCAGCAAACAGACCCCATGATGTACAATACATACACTAGAAACACGCAGATCGCACGTAAATACGTTCTCAGTCAACATCCACTGACATTCACTCAAGGGGCACACCAGTAATAAGCCAGACATCCATACATGTGCAAATGTACAACGGACAGGAAATTATTTTAGCTCCTGTTGTCCTCTGAATATTAAGAATGAGCTGAGGCCGCTCTTGTGACATTTAGTATGAAAGCTCTAGATTGCAGTTCTCACGATGAAGTAGTTTCAAATCACATCTCGTGAGTTTCGGATGGCACAGCAAAGGACCATGCTGAAAATCATGCCAAAAATCTGAAATAGAAGGAACCACTCGTTAGTGACTTTCAAATGTGCGCTAATTGATAAAAGGTTAGTACACTGCCGAGGTGCCTGTTAATAAGTAATTATAACCAATAGCAACTGGCTATAAATGGCAATTTCAAATGTTCCTTTAAAGATGACTACGGGGCAAAGACTGCCATATTTACTCGGTTTAGGATGCATTTTCGTGTGATTACTGTTAGCAAACAAAGCTCTGTCTTAAGAAACAGAGCCAGGCTCTGCTTCTGGCTCATAGAACAGTTCTTAATAGATTGGTACACCACTGGTTTCTAAATTAGATCTCTTTTGTACATTCATTTAGAAAAACACATTCATAAATTCATGTTGTTTAAAGGTACTTAGGGTCTCAATAGTTTTCTGCTGTTAGAAAAGTTTTAGATTCTACAGTAGTGACCACACATTAAAATGTGGCCATTTCTAAAGGCAGATGATACTTCCTGTTTTATAGTTTTAACATGGCAAAAGCTGACATGTTTGAACTACGATATTTCTGACTTTCTTCTACCTCTTGGATAGTTCTTTGAGCAGGCAAATATTTGACTGAAGTCAATATTCACTTCCATGGTTTGAACAGAAGAATGCCTGAAGAGCCTTCTTCTCCTTGACTTTGCCCTACGACCCCACCGACAGCCCATAGAACTCTGTCTGTGGGATACCCTTTTATAAATGACTGTCAATGTTTATTTTTAAAAATGGGCACCATAACTCTTTGACTCTCACTTCAATCCCATCCTAATTCAGACTAGGGTCTATAAATGTTGAAGGCAACAAGGTGTGAATGGTCAGTTGTTCTGGAAGGACAGGGGTAGACATAAGGACATAGCCGGGAACAATTTCAAGTTCTAGGTGACAGAACTCAGTACCAGTGTGTGGCAGGGAAGACACCTAACGGATACTTGGTTAACTGACTACAATCTTATTTTATAAAAAACGAACTAAAGAAGAAACTCTGGGAATGCATCTTAGGCTATTTCTTCTTTCCCGTGGTTGTAAGGTTGGATGGGACTCCTACCTCATCCTGGGTGTAGTTGGAAGGGGTCCCCTCAGACACTTCTTCAGTAAGCCTGTGCTGTCATAAGTCAGGGGTGACTGCATCCAGGCTGTTCATTTGAGATTGTATTTTTGTTAGGAGGGTCTATTTGATACCTCTACTATGTAAAATATTTTCAGAGTTTTCCTTGGGGAGTTTCTGAATTGCAAACCAGGCAAGCCCCACAGCAGGCGGGGAGGGCCTGAGAGATGTCCCTGGATTTGGAGGTCTTTGGGGTATTTCCAGCCACTGCCCCACTCCTCAGGGCTCCAAAGAGAAAAGGGCAAAAGTGCTCATTGCCCCCTAAGCACCACCAATTCTTAGATTTTCTCACTGTTCTTGCATAGCCCTTGGCATAAGCTATGAGTTAATTTATACAGACAGGAAAGCAGTGCTAGCTTAGCATTAGTTATCACCACCCAACCTCTGGACAATGGGAATCACCTCTTCACTGGCCTCCAACTGCAATTTTGCCTCTCTCCAACCGTTCCTCCATCCTGCACCTTCGAAGTTTCCCCTCTCCCTAAGGATGAAGCCCACCCTTTTGGAAGTTCACACGAAAACCTCAATTATGTGGACCTGACCCCCCTCCAGGGCTATCCCTCGCCACTCCTACGATACCTGTCCATGGCTATCAGTCCTTCCCGTACACTCTCCTTCTGAACTTTTGAAGTACTGAGCCAGCTACAGAACCTTCTCATATGGCTCTCCCTCTGCCGGGATTCTGGGTTTAGGAATGCACATTACATACACAGCTAGCATTATTGAATGCTCTATGTCCCAGGCACTTCATCCAGATTCATTTGTAATAATACTTTACATGTAGTATTCCATTTAATTTTCACAACAATCTCATGAAGTTGGTGTGTTAAAACCCCAGTTGACAGACAAGGAAATTGAGGCACAGGAAGATGCATTCCTACAATCCCAAGAGTTGAATCCAGACCTTGTGATGCCAAAACTTCCCTATTAATCACTATCCTATGCTGCTTCTTCAAAGCAGAGGTAAGAGAGTCACCTGATGCTATATCATTTTGAATTACAAACTACTCACCTAGGTTAAGATTGGTGACCTTAAAGTAGGAAACTTCTTGAAATGACAAACTCAAAGTCAAAGTTCAAGCAACATTGAGATTTGTATATTTTAGAGGACTACTCTTGATGTATTCATTAGTTTTGTTCTTAGAAGATGTACTGTAAACAAATGTCTTTGCCCTGCGTGAGAATTCAATCTTAACACACTGCCATGTCAAACTTGAGGAGCAATCTGATGCAAGCCTTCATGGAGGGCAAAAAAAAAAAAAAAAAGGTACGTTCTGGAACTTTCTCACCGTGAGGCCTGCGATTCCAATACCGACAATTCCGATGAGCTGGAGCTTCATGCTGATTATGCTTTCAATTTCATTAATGCAATTCTGTTTTGGAAAAACAGTCAGGAATGAAAACTCACTGTGTGAATCATCCCTTGACTCAATCACTTCCTTCTCTACAGATCGTGAGTTAATCCAGGTCGGCTTCTGCTCAGAGGCAAACCATTCCACAAGGGTAAATCTTCCTGACAACCTTCAAGGAAAGGTGTGGTTTGAGGGAAGGGCCACCCTCTCCGTTTGCCCAGATTTTCCCGTTAAGGCCAGTGGCTGCTTCAGAGCTCTGACATCTGGCTGGTGTAAGCTACTTCTCTGGGATCTGGGGCATTTTAAAAGTTGAGGCCTCCTCTTACTTTCAGGGAAGAAAAATAAGTAAAATATCCCTCAAAGAACCATCCCTCGTTTTTAATTAAATTATATTTTGCATTTTGTATTAACATTATGTCCATTTAAGCTGTCAGTTACAGCTACTGGCGAGGAAGAAGTTTATATTAGCAAGATAATCGATTTTGGAAAAATGGCTCTAAAAATCATTTATAGTGTAAAAGAGTTTTTATTTGATTGAATTTACTATGCAAGGCAGTCTATAGCTATTAAGGAATGAAATGGTCTGTACAGGTTTAAATTAAACAGAGGAAACCCACAAATTAGGAAAGGCAGGTGTTTGGAGTAGTGGCTGCGTTGGACTGTGGATTGTTGTCCGTCTAAGAGATTCTTTAAGCTTGAGTTCAAAGGACCTTTATGAGTAGAGGAAAATTGGACAGGGAACAGAATAGATGGCTCGTAACCATTACTAGCTTCCCTCAGCTTCAGAAGCTTCTTTTTGGAGTCCTCTCAAGAAGAGGTATGATCTCGAGTCATCTGCATCCATAGGCTACTCAGATCCTTATACCTGTCACTAGTCATCTCCCTGTGACACCCACAGGAAGCCCTCACCACTCTCCTCACATTCCCTTTCCTACTTCCTGATTCAACAACCATTTCCTGAGCACCTACTTTGAGTCAGCCACTGGAATGGATGGGTGGATTGTGGAGACAATAAGTCATGGCTTCTTTTGCTTTCAGTTTAGAGAAGGAGCACACTCACACACACAAAAATTATAATACATTCTGGTAAAAGTTAGAAGCACTGCCCTAAAGGATAGTTCCCTTACATACTGGAGAATATGGAAGTCAACCTACAACACTGCTTCCAGCCTTCCTCTCCTCCACGTGGATTCCGCTACCTGTTTCAGGTAGCAAGCACACAAAAGACAAATAATGTCTCCTGTCTTCTTTTCCCCTCATCAGAGCCAGAAAGGATACCTCTCTGGCTCTGAGTCTCATCGCCTCTCATCTCTTCGGAAAGCCTGTATTGCCAGCTGCCTTCTTTCCTTCTATACACTCAATCTAAGACAAAACAAAATGGTTCTTATAAAACTGCCCACGTCCCTCCGTTCCATCTTAGTTTCTTTTTGTGAAAAATAAACTAACAAAACATACATTGGAATACATGGTTATTGAAGAAATTTGGAAAATAGATGTTAATAGAAAAAAAAAAAGAAACATCTGTACTCCCACTAAGATAGTAACTCACATTGTCTGTGAGTTTTACACAAATACTCCCACACACCTACTTCATTCTTTTTATTAAACTGTGTGCTTTTTGAACTTAACATCATACTTCGAAGATGTATCATTTCACCAAAAATTTCTTGAAACTGATTCTTCATGGTTGCAAAATGTTTCATCATATGAAGGAAACATAATTTATTTAAACAACCCCCTATTGTCACACATTAAGGAACCTATGTTTTGTTCTAATGAATAACACTGAAATGAGTACCAAAACAAATATTTCTGCCCACATTTTTTTTTTTTGGTGGCACTGGGATTTGAACTCAGGGTCTACACCTTGAACCATTCCACCAACCCTGTTTTGTGTTGGGTATTTTTGAGATAGGATCCTTGCAAACTATTTGCTTGGGCTGGCTTTGAACTGTAATGCTCCTGATCTCTGCCTCCTGAGAAAGTAGGATTACAGTCCTGTCTTCTGTCTATTTTTTATTTCTTTTCCTTAGAATAAATTCTGGGTCAAAGGGCACAAACATACTTCACACTCTAGTTCTACATAATCATTCTAATGTCTAAGTCTACTGTACTATTTTTCTGAAAATGTTCCCTTCATATCATTCTTCCCCTAACTACATGTTATTACTAAAAGGGGGAAAAAAACTGCCAATCTCACAAGTTAAACAATGGCTTCTTTTCATTTAAATCTGGTAGTAATTTTTAAGATCACTTTTAATTGCCTACCTTTTCAATGTGTTTAAGGCAACTTGGATTTCATCTTTCATAAACTCTCTTTTCATACCCTTGGCACAAAGCCAAAGCAGTTTGCATAATTACCTCTCATTTTAGAAGATGTAGCTGAGATGTCATTACCACTAGACAGCCTTCACTTGGTCCTCCAACCTCTGTTCTTCTGATATCAGTAGGTAGTGATTAAACACTAACCTGACCTCTATGGCCACACCTGGCCCCAACAACCATTTCCTCTTCCTTCCATTGTGTCTTCTCACTTGCGTCTGGTTACTCCTCCCAGTTTCCTTGTTTAGCCACAGGGTCTTATCCCAGCCTTAAATGTTGCTCCCCAGGATTCTATCCTTGTTCTTCTTTTCTTCCAAATCTCATAGGTCAAATTTATATTTATAACTTTAAGATTCCATAAATCACTGACACTTCAATCTCTCCTAAGCCACAAACCAGATTTTCCAACTGCCTATTGTATATTTCCACATGGAAAATGCCCAGCCTCTTCAAATCACCATTTTAATCACTGAACTATTTTCTTTTCTTCATTATTGGCTCCTTCTCCAGAAACCCAGCAGTGGCTTCCTGCTCCTCTGATATCTGGTTGGTCCTTAGCCCTGCAGATTTTACCTCCTCTCCATTCCTGTTGCTCAGTCCAGTTAACATCTCTTAGCCGACAAGGGGCAAGCCTCCCAATTAGTCTCCTCAAGTTCAGACTATTCTTTTCCTATCAACACTCCCCATTGCCACCAGAACAAATCCAATAAAATACAAATCCTATCCCATGTTCCACCTTCTGTGGCTCTCTGAGCTAGCAGCATCACGGCTAGACTTTTGGCTTCACAAGAGTATCTAAGACCCTTCAGGAATGGATCCTTCTTCTTGGAAGAAGTAACCTCCCCCAGGCACCTGCAGCTTTCTGCTGCTCCTTGATGCTGGCCCTACCTGAACACAAGAATGTCCACTTGCCTCCACACTTTGCCCTAACCCCCTGGTTGGACTGTCCCCTTCTCTTTTGTTGCTCCCTGAAATCCTCCTAGACATCCTAGAAAATTCTTCCTGGCACTTGAGCTTCCCACGGGCACTGGGTGGGTTCTACGGCGTTCCCACTAATGTAGCCTCAACTGAGCTCATATGTTGTTAAATGGCTCTCTTCCATTGCTCCCCAGCCAGATGTGAGCTCTTCGACAGCAGCATCTCATTCATTTCACCCAACTCAGAAGGACCCAGTAAGTGTTCAGTGATGATTCATTGAACTTACATCTCATTCATTGGAACTTACATCTCATCATCCCTTTACTGCCAAATACCTTAAAAGCATCTATATCATTGCCTCCATATTCTCACATTTCCACCTGTCTTTCCCCTGTTGTACCTGTGCTTTCCCCGATGATGTCACTGAAACTCTGTGGCAAAGGTCACTAATGATCCTCTAAGCCACTAATCCAAGATGATTTTCAATCTTCATTTACTTGTGCTCTTCCCAGTATTAGACTATTTGACTCTATTGGCAAACCACTTCATCCCTTTCCTTCCCAGACACCAGTCTGGACTCAGTCTGGGCTGTGATTTCTTCACAGCCTCTTGTTCTAGCTTCTTGTCCTCAGCCTGCCTCTTAAATGACAGCATCCTTTCTCTTTCCTTACCCTATATCCTCTCTCACTCCCATGGCTTTGGTGATTGCTGGTGTGCTGAGATTCCTACTGTCATCCTTATATCACCCCTAAGGTACCTAAAGCACAGACTTGAGCAGAGGTGAAGTTGTCACCTGCCTTTAGAATCTGCTTTTTTCACTATATTCACCTTTTTCCATGAGTGGAGCCTCTATCCATCCAATCACACAACTGAAAAATCTAGAAACCTTCACCTCCTCCCTCTCACTCACCACTCACACCCAATAAGCCACCCAGTCCTATGGATTCCTCCTCATGACCATTTCTGGAATATCTCGCTCCCTCTTCTTCCCTGCTATCTGGGATTTGCTTTAGCCCCTCATTCTCTCTTATCAGGTGACCACAGATGCCACCTAAGTGGTTTCCCTCCATTAGTCTCCAGCCTTCACTCATCAGCCCAGGTAACTCTTCCTACACTGCAAAACTGATTACGTTTCATTCCCTGCTGAAACGAATGGTGTCCTTAAACCTCCAGGTATAAGATCATGGCTTTGTCTGCCTCTTCCAAAATGTCTCTCGCCGTTCCACCTGTGCTCCCTGTTCTGCAGAACTGGAGTTTTGCACCCCGCTCCCCCGGCTGCTGTTTCTGCTGCTTTCTGGGACTGGAAAGACCTTCCTTTGTCAAAAATCAGCTCAAGGGTCCCCTTCTACATGAAGCTTCCCTAACTCTGTACAGACTTACAGCACTACAGCCCTTGACTAGTCTGTGTGGCCACTGAGGACAGGGACCGTGTCTTTTTTATAGTGTTAGTGGCTCAGTAACTGACACAGCACTTCATAAATGTATCTAGCAGCCCTCTGTCTCCCCAAAAGAGATATGGGGCAACACTCTTGGGGTACCTAC